>NW_012149407.1:20245-22047 GCF_000956105.1 Propithecus coquereli | reverse complement strand
GTCTGGGTATATCTATGTATGTCCTGCAAAGCAATATTTTGACACTAAGTAGACTTTTTTTTGAGACAGGGTCTTGCTCTGTTACCTGGGCATAATAGTGGTGTCCTCATAGCTCACTGCAACCCCAAACAACTGGACTCAAGTGATCTTCCTGCCTCAGCCTCCCAAGTAGCTCAGAATACAGGCATGTGACACCACGCCTAGCTGATTTTTCTATCCTTTGTGGAGACAGGGTCCCACTGTGTTGCTCAGGCTGGTCTCAAACTCCTGGCCTGAAGCAATCCTCCCACCTCTGACTCCCAAAGTGTTGAAATTACAGTAGTGAGCCACAGTGCCCAGCCCAAGTTGATATTTCTTAGAACAATAAAGAAATATGGATTTACATTAGTAGAATGCTTTTGTAGAACACTTTCATTAAGAAATTACCAATAAATAATTTCAGGTTTGCAGGAAAAATCTGAGATGATAAAAAGGATTACAAAAGCTACTGTGAACCTTTAAGTCTTTGAAGACTTTCAAGGAAACAACAAGGACAAAACTACTTCAGGCAGTGCCGCAAGCCTCAAAGTAAGTCACTGCAGGAAGTGCTTGAGACATTGGCTTTTCCCCTGTTTCAAGGTATTTCTTGAGCAAACGTTCCTGTGCCCAGCCCGAAAAACGAGAGTATGTGGTCTGCTCTTTTTCTTGAAGGGTCAAGACATTTGTAGAAGCAGTGAGTCCTTGACTTCCAATCCTATAAATTTGGGTTGTTTAAAACTTAATCATAATTATTTATAACGTATCATATTTCTCTATCATTCCACCTGCTAAGAAAACAAAGTCATTGATAGCTTATTTTTTAAAAGTGTAACCATTCTCAAAGAATACTTAACTGAACACCCATGCCCAAAATGCACCTAACAGAAATAATAATATATTTTTAATATCATTCATTACCCAATCCATGTTTAAATTTCCCCAATTTTGTCAAAGATATCTTTCTCCAGTTAGTTTCAATCAAGAGTCAAACAAATGTTCTGATTATAACTAATTTTTCTTTAGTATGTAACAATTATTTATGTGACAGCATGTGCATGTGTGTTCACTTAATTTTGGGGGGAAAATGGGCCATTTGTACAATCCTTCATGCTCTGTATTTGGCTTATTGCTTTATTTGGTGCCATTTAACTTGTTTCTGCACCGATTCATTTAAACTGATATTCAGATCAAAAATCTTTATTAGTTCAGTTCATTCTTTTAGTTTCATTTAGACAGGAATTCTTCACAGATGGTTCTAAACACTGCCAGTGACCAGTGCCCATTTGGAGGCACATGCCAACTGGTTGTCCAGCTTTTACTGATCATTCTGATCTGTGAATTCAGGTAGTGTCAGCTTTGTTTACTTCATTTTAAACTTACCCACCAACATTTTGCCTAATACTTTTAATACCCATTGAAATCATCAGCATGGTCCATTTTTAAAAAATTAAGAATTCTAACATTGTGATGTTCTAATTCCATCCTTGCTTATGCTTTTATTTATTCTGAACTTCCCCTCATTAAGTGTTAGGTGACCCTGACATACAATTCATAAAAGAAAAATAGAATAAATGTTTCTTTCCTTTAATTACCAACTATCAGAGGAATGAGGTGGTCCCCCAGTAAACTTTAATAGTAACCAATGACTTTTTTTCTTTTTTAGAATCTAGATGTAAACATATAGGAGACCTTTAAATCAGCTGCAGTCAATATTCATTTTTATGTTAAAATTTTGTAACCATAAGCTAGTGACAGACATTTCAAATTGCCTTCTGTGTCTCTTT
>NW_012149407.1:16961-17326 GCF_000956105.1 Propithecus coquereli | reverse complement strand
TTTCTTGCTGATTTGTTTGAGTTCTTTGTAAATTCTGGATATTAGCCCTTTATCAGATGTGTAGATTGTGAATATTTTCTCCCATTCCATAGGTTGTCTATTTGCTCTGTTGATTATTTCCTTACTTGTGCAGAAGCTTTTTAATTTAACTAAGTCCCACTTGTTTATTTTTGTTGCTGCTATAATTCCCAATGACAAGGAAAGCCTTTTCTATTGTGAGTTAACATCATTCTCTCGGTAACTTTATTTCCCACGTTGTATAATTTATTTAAAAAGTATTAAGTATTTTTGTGTGTTTGTTTTTATAAAATTTGAAGAAATAGATGCTTTGTGGATCAAAATCCTGTGGAATTTATCCCAGAATT
>NW_012149407.1:15790-16911 GCF_000956105.1 Propithecus coquereli | reverse complement strand
GATAGTGTTCATTGTACCTGTTAGGTGGTTTTTTGTCTCTCCCCTCTTCCCCCTTCTCCTGCTTGATTTTCTATGACTTTTACTCCCCTTGCATCCCCATGGTTAGTTCCAATGTGTTAGGAAGTATGCGCGGTATTTGTTTTTCCGTTCTTGAGATACTTCTCTTAGAATAATGGTCTCCAGTTCCCCCCAAATTGCTGCAAAAGGCATTAAAATCATCCATTTTTATGGATGAGTAGTACTCCATGGTATACATATACCACATTTTGTTAATCCACTCATTAATAGATGGGGACTTGAGTTGGTTCCACATCTTTGCAATCGTGAATTGTGCTGCAACAAACATTCAAGTGCAGGTGTCTTTTGGGTAAAAAGTCTTCTTTTCCTTTGGGTAGGTATCCAGTAGTAGGATTGCTAGACTGAATGGTAGGTCTACTTTAAGTTCTTTGAGAAATCTCCACACTGTTTTCCATAGAGGTTGTACTAATTTGCAGTCCCACCAACTGGATATAAGCATTCCTTTCTCTCTGCATCCATGCTGGCATCTATTGTTTCTGGACTTTTTCATAAAAGCCATTCTAACAAGAGTAAGATGATATCTCCTTGTGGTCTTAATTTTCATTTCCCTGGTGTTTAGTAATGTTCAACATTTTTTCATATGTTTCTTGGGCATTTTTCTATCTTGTTTCCAAAAAACTTCTGTTCATGTCTTTTGCCCACTTTTTATTGAGGTTGTTTGGTTTTTGTTTTTTTTTTTTTTTCTTGCTGATTTGTTTGAGTTCTTTGTAAATTCTGGATATTAGCCCTTTATCAGATGTGTAGATTGTGAATATTTTCTCCCATTCTTGGTTGTCTATTTGCTCTGTTGATTATTTCCTTACCTGTGCAGAAGCTTTTTAATTTAACTAAGTCCCACTTGTTTATTGTTGTTGCTGCTATAATTCCCAATGGCAAGGAAAGCCTTTTCTATTGTGAGTTAACATCATTCTCTCGGTAACATTATTTCCCACGTTGTATAATTTATTAAAAAAGTATTAAGTATTTTTGTGTGTTTGTTTTTATAAAATTTGAAGAAATAGATGCTTTGTGGATCAAAATCCTGTGGAATTTATCCCAGAATT
>NW_012149407.1:0-3500 GCF_000956105.1 Propithecus coquereli | reverse complement strand
AACATACAAATCCATGGTGGAATTAAAATTGCAAATTTTTATTTCATATCCCATGGTGAACAAACTATGAGTCACATTATCAGAAAAATGTGTAACATAGTATATTAGTGATTGCCCAGAATTACGGCGAAGTTAGCTACAATCCCTGGTTTACAACTAAGAACCATTATGAATAAAAAATATGTTTCTTTTATGTTTTATAATGTCTATCCACTCACATGTATAAGACAGGGTTTGGTGGCATAACTTTATAAAATATGGTGACGTTAAGTTTTATTTGACATGAACATGGTAACTCTGGGAAAACAATTAATGCCGAAACATTCAGTGATATGAAACAGCAATAGCAGATGCCTACACAGTGCATGTCCTGGGGAAACTTGTGTGATACAAGCCATGATTAGCAAGAGATAAACAGACATAACATCCTGATTCTTTTTTCTAACTCAGTCAGTCACCGTTTTAAGCCAAACACATGAATAATCAATTTAAAGAATATTTGAATCAAAAGAGTTACAATCATGCCTGGCAGGAAAAAAAAAATCATTCTATGCAGGTAAAAAGAGTAATCAACTAATTATTAACCTTACAAAGCAAAACAAGGATTATACAAACTGTTTCTGAAATGTATTATCACGTCTACTGTGTTAGTAAATAGAATTTAAAAAATCAAGTTTGACACATCAATTTGTGAGATTAATATGTATTGGTATTTTTTTCCCCCTTGGTAATCTTTCAGGAACATCACATAAAATCAACATTTTTATGTGATATTAAGAGTCATGTTTAACATCACTTTCTATACTATAATAGAAGTGTATGAAGTTCTTGGGGAGAAAGCAACAAATAACTTGGTAGGATCTTAGAGACAGTGCCCCAGTCTGTCATTTATTCTTCCAAATGCACATCCCTATTCAGCTATGGCTTTGTAGATTTCTTCTGTGACTCTGGCATTCTCATTGCTAAAATTACATTGAAGAATATTTTAAAAATGATTTGCCATGCCAATATATAAGTTGAGAGGTTAAGGTTTTATTGTCTGATGTTTTCTTGTTGCATATGTTTCCCAGAGTTATCACAAAAATTACCACCAATTTGGTGGCTTTGAACGATAGAAATTTATTTTCTCACAATTCTTGAGACCAGAAGTCTGAAATCAAGGTTCTGGCAAGACTTTGCTCCTTCTGAAGGAACTAGGGGAGAATTCTTCCTTGCCCCCTCGTCTGTGACAGAAAACTGCCAATTTGCTCCCATCTCCACATGGCCTTTTTCTCTGTGCATCTCTGTGTCGTCCTTTACTATCTCTTGCAAGGACATGCTCATTGGATTTAGGGCTCACTCTAATCCACTATGATCTCATCTTGATCCTTACTCAATTCCATCTGCAAAGACTTTACTTCCAAGTAAGGTCACTTCTGAGATTCTGGGTGGACATAAATAGTTCAAGGGACAATATTCATCCCACTTGTAACACTTGTGTTACTACACATACGGTTCACAGTTATTTTTTCAAAACATTGATGTGAATGAAAATCAAATGATCAAATAAACAATTTATTACAATAGATTAAAAACGCTGGTGAATTGACTAAATAATCTGAATCATCCTGTCTACGAGAAGCATTGAACACACTCAATATAATAAATCAAATTCCTTTTGGGGATACAGTCTTCAACAAAATTGTGTTGGGTGATTCATTAACTTCCTGATGCTGTCTTTTACATCTTTGTTCCTGAGGCTGTAGATCAAAGGATTCAGCATGGGGATGACGACTGTATAAAATACAGAACCTACTTGGATTATGAGCCATGAGTTTTTTGAGTTGGGTACACAATAAAGGAACAGGACAGTCCCATGGAAAATGGTGATGGCAGTCAGGTGGGGGGCGCAGGTAGAGAAAGCTTTTTGGCGCCCACTAGCAGAAGGCATTTTTAGGATAGCGACAAAGATGAAAATGTAGGTAGTGAGGATGATTCCCAGGCTGCTCACCTCATCGAACATGGCAATGACAAAGCAAAGCACTTGGCTGATGTAGGGATCGGAGCAGGAGACAGAAACAATGACAGAATACTCACAGACAAAATTGTTGAGGATGTTAGGCCTACAGAAGGATAATGCCAAGACAAAATAGGTGAGTGTCAGGGAACAGACTATACCCCATGCGTAGGGCCCGGCCACTAACCATGCACAGAGCTTTGGGGACATGACAACTGTGTAGAGCAGAGGGTTACAAACTGCCACAAATCGGTCATAGGCCATCACTGCCAACATGAAGGTTTCTGCCACCGCGAAGATGCAGGCAAAGAAGAACTGCACGATGCATCCTGTGAAGGAGATGGTCCTGTCTTCCACAACCAAGTTCTCCAGTAGTTTGGGTGTCACTGTAGTGGAATAACAGAAATCAACAAAGGACAAGTGGCTGAGGAAAAAGTACATGGGGGTTTGGAGTTTGGGGTTGATCCTGATGATCATGATCATGCCCAGGTTCCCCAGCACAGTGACCGTGTAGATGGTCAGGAACACCAGGAACAGGGGCACCTGGAGGTCGTCATATTCTGAGAAGCCCAAGAGGGTAAATGTGGCTCCAAAACTCTGATTTCCTTCTGTTAACAACATGATTGTTGTTGAAGAAAATCTGAAATAATGACAACAAAAAATAATTATCTTGTACATTTATTTAATATTTACCATGTGTCAGACATTGTGCCAAAACATTAAAACATATTAATTTAAATATCAAAATAACAAGATGAATTGTAAAACAAGTAGCCTCATAATTTTTGTATAAGCAAGCTGAGGCATATATAAGTTAAGGAACTTGTTTGAGTTAGACATCTTCTTAGTGGTGACCTGGGTTTTTAAGTTGATCCATACTGGTAGAAGTTGAAGTATAGTCCCCCCTCCCCTTATCCACCTGGGGTGTGTTTCAAGACCCCAGATAGTAACAAACAATGTATATGCCATGTTTTTTTTCCTATACGTGTATACCCGTGATAAAGTTTTATAAATTAGGCATAGTGAGAGTGAGAGACTTACCATAATAACTAATAATAAAATGGAACAATTATAACAAAATGTCAGTGTCACTAGTTTTGCACTTATAGGGTGATTATTAAGTAAAATAAGAGCCACTTGAACACAGACACTATGATACAGCAACAGTTGATCTGATAAAGGACATGGTTTCTAAGTAACTAAGGGGCAGGTAGTGTGTACAGCTTAGACACGCCGGACAAAGGGATGAATCACATCCCAGGTAGGATGGACAGCATGAGATTTCATCACACTACTCACAACAGCACGTAAGTTAAAACTTATGAATTGTTTACTTCTAGAATTTCTCATTTAACATTTTCCAACCGCAGTTGACTAGAGGTAACTGAAACCACAGGAGGTGAAACCATGGATAAGGGGGTACTATTGTAGTTTTCTTTAGGATGAATAGAAAATTCTTCTATAGTTTTCTGGAAAACATTATTTTCACAGTTCCATTATTCTG
>NW_012149406.1:13452-14016 GCF_000956105.1 Propithecus coquereli | reverse complement strand
CCGTGGTCTTGGTGTCCTTCAATGACTGGATGGTGTAATTGGCTTGTTCCATGTTGAAAGACTGCTGGGCGAGATTGTCTCGCTGCTGCTCATACATCCGCTTTTGCTTTAAAACCCGCAGGGCTTTCTGCTTGACCATATTCTTTGCAGGACCCTCTCTCATCTTCTTGATCTGATCCTTATACTTTACTAGTTCAGCATCCAATCGAGAAATCTTCTTGTCAATGGATTCTGCCCGGCTGTCCACCGTGCCAATGCAGTCAGTCAGGCTGGGCGGCGGAGCCTTGGGTTTCGCTTTCCCGAAGAATCGGTTCATCTTGGGCGGCCGCGAAGAAACCCAAATACTGGTGCAAAACCAGAAACGGAAGTAGAGTCACTTCTACCTCAACTTCCGGCCCTCCCGTGCGCAGGCGCAATGTGCCTGCTGGTGTTTCCCGATCCTTTTCAGCACGGCCTTCCGGGGAAAGTGTCTGTGGTCCACTTCTGAGCAGTAATCATTCTCTGCTCTCCTCAGTCCAAACCTTGACTCTTTTGCCGGGATGGTCCGACAAGCTGTGTCTCTAG
>NW_012149406.1:10426-10877 GCF_000956105.1 Propithecus coquereli | reverse complement strand
CCCCCCTCCCCCCCTAAGTCCGAGTTTCAAATATGTCCATTCTTCAGGTGGTGCGCATTGTACTCTTTGTGTATGCATATACCCGTCCCTTCCGCCCTCCTCCGCCCTCCTCCCTCCCCCCTGCCCAATATCCAATAGATGTTATTCTTATATGTGCAACTTATGTGTTGATCTCGGAGAGTTCAACTTTTTTAGATTTTAAAAATCACCGTTGGAGTGTTGCCTCATCTCAGCCATTTTATGCCCCTATGATGAATCTCTGTTTATTACAGGGGAAACTGGAATTGGGAAATCAACACTGATTGACACATTGTTTAATACTAATTTGAAAGATAACACATCCTCACATTTTTACGCAAATGTTGGACTTAAAATTCAGACATGTGAACTTCAGGAAAGCAATGTTCAATTGAAATTGACTGTTGTGAAAACAGTGGGGTATGGTGATCAA
>NW_012149406.1:6776-7343 GCF_000956105.1 Propithecus coquereli | reverse complement strand
CATTCAGATTAATGTTGGTTGTGGGTTCGTCATATAGAACCTTCATTATTTTGAGTTATGTTCCTTCTATGTCTAGTTTATTGAGGATTTTATCATGAAGTTATGCTGATTTTTTAAAATTTTTTCCTGCATCTATTGAGATGATCATGTGATTTTTGTCCTAAATTCTGTTTATGTGGTGTGTCACATTTATTTATTTGCATATTTGAACCATCCCTGCATCCTTGGGATAAAACTCACTTGATCGTGGTGTATTATCTTTTTATTGCTGTTGGATTTAGTTTGCATTTTATTGAGGATTTATCCATCTATGTTCGTAAGATATATTGGTCTGTAGTTTTCTTTTTGTTGTTGTTGTTGTGTCCTTGTCTAGTTTTGATATCAGGGTGATACTAACTTGCATTATAAAGTGAGGTAGGGAGAAGTCCAGCCTCCTCAGTTTTGGTGGGGACAGTTTCAGGAAGATTGGCATTTTTTCTTTGTAGAATTGGTAGAATTTAGCTGTGAATCTATCTGGTTCTGGGCATTTCTTTTGGGGAAATTTTGAAAAATTGCTGATTCAATCTT
>NW_012149406.1:3648-4547 GCF_000956105.1 Propithecus coquereli | reverse complement strand
TTTAGAAGAATGGTCTCCAGTTCCATCCAGGTTAATACAAGAGGTATTAGTTCACCACTTTTTATGGCTGAGTAGTACTCCATGGTATACATATACCACATTTTATTGATCCACTTATGTATTGATGGACACTTGAGTTGTTTCCACATCTTTGCAATTGTGAATTTTGCTGCTATAAACATTTGCGTGCTGGTGTCTTTTTTATAGAATGTCTTTTTTTCCTTTGGGTAAATACGAAGAAGTGGAATTTCTTGTTGATTTGCTTGAGTTCTTTGTAGATTCTAGTTATCAGCCATTCACTGGAGGTATAGCATGCAAATATTTTCTTCCATTCTGTAGGTTGTCTGTTTGCTCTAATGATTGTTTCCCAGGCTGTGAAGAAGCTTTTTTGTTGATGCTGTGACTGCTTTTGGTGTCTTCTTCATAATTTATTTGCCTAGGCTGTTGTCTATAAGAATTTTTCAACACTTTCTTCCAGAATTCTTATACTGTCATGACTTAGGTTTAAGTCTATTATCCATTATGAGTTGATTTTTCTGAATGGTGAGAGGTGTGGATACTGTTTCAGTCTTCTATATGTGGCTATCCAATTTTCCCAGCACCATTTATTGAATAAGGGTTCTTTTCTCCAGTGTATATTTTTGTCTGCTTTGTCAAAGATCACATGGCTATATGAGGATGGTTTTATATTTGGGTTCTCTGTTGTGATCCATTGGTCTATGTCTCTCTTCTTGTGCCAGTATCATGCTATTTTGGTTAGTATAGCCTTGTAGTATAGCTTGAAGTCTGGTAAACTGATGCCTCCCAACTTGTTCTTTTTGCTTAAGGTTGCTTTGGCTGTATGGGGTCTTCTCTTGTTCCATATGAAGCATAGAGTCTTGAGTTGGTTAGTCTAGCTA
>NW_012149406.1:0-628 GCF_000956105.1 Propithecus coquereli | reverse complement strand
TTCAGTTTGTCACTGCAGTTTGCTTCTAGTATGCAACATATCTCTGGCTGTAGGAAATGTCCCCTCAGTCATTCAATACCAAGCCTTCAGGGCAGCTCTCCTTCTGCTCAGGTTTTGGTGGTTGTAGGAGCCCAGTTTGAACAGCTTTTTAACTTGAAGTCTATTTTATCTAATATAAGTGTAGCACCCCTACTCTCTTTTGCTTTTCATTTACCTGGAATATT
Organism: Propithecus coquereli; assembly: GCF_000956105.1. Classification (NCBI taxonomy): domain Eukaryota; kingdom Metazoa; phylum Chordata; class Mammalia; order Primates; family Indriidae; genus Propithecus; species Propithecus coquereli. Next base: position 404 of record NW_012149406.1, on the reverse strand, counting down.
TTTTCTGACTTTCATCTTATGTGTGTTCTTAAAGCTAAGGTGAGTTTCTTGTAGGCAGCATATAGTTGGATCTTGTGTTTGCTTCCATCCAGCCAGTTTATGTCTTTTTGTTGGAGAGTATATTTTGTTTACATTCAATGTTATTCTTGACAGATAAGAACCTACTGTTGCCATTTTGTTATTTTTTTTCTGGTTGTTTTCAAAATCCTTTGTTCTTTTCCACCTCTCTTTTAATCTTTGCGATTTTATGATTTTCTGTAGTTCTATGCTTTGATCTCTTTCTCTTTATCTTTTGTGTATATGTTGTAGTATTTTTTTCTTTGTGGTTACCATGAGAATTACATTAATTGTTTTATATGGGCATATCTCTGAGATATTATGGGTTCAGTTTCTGACCACCGCAA
>NW_012149405.1:8888-9193 GCF_000956105.1 Propithecus coquereli | reverse complement strand
CCCAGATGGAAGCCAGCTTTATAAATCTTCTTCTGTCCTTTGGTTTCTTGCCTTTCTAGACTGTCTTATTTTAAAATAGTCAATGTAAAGAGATAATTAGTTTGCTGTGATGAGCTTCAGAATTAATGGTGATTTAAAAAAAAATTCTTTAATTATCCTCCTGAATTATGTTACTATAGAATAGTCTGTTTGTATTTAAAACGAAAGTCTGAGCATTTTTTCATATGTTTATTGACCATTAGTCTATCTTCTTTTGAAAAGTTTCTGTTCATGCCTTTTGCCCACTTTTTAATGGGGTTGTTGAT
>NW_012149405.1:5246-5733 GCF_000956105.1 Propithecus coquereli | reverse complement strand
TCAAATTATAGATCTGACTTGCCTCAAAATTTGCAGCTCTCCAGATCCCAAAGAGATCAAAAGAGTAATGTGTGTTTACATCTCAATATCAGTCTCTCCTGGAAACCATTCTTGATGCTTCTTTATGTGCTTGAAGCACACTTCACATTCTACAGCACAAGGATGAATTAGAATACATTTACATGAAAATAAAATAAAAATTCAGTACCAGTCTATTTCATTAAAATACATGGACATAAACTAAGTTTTGATGATTTTGTTTAGAATTTTCTGCACATATTAATTATATTTTATAGAAAAATTTAGATGGGCAGCTAACATACTGGATTTCAGCAGTACCCTTTTGTGTAAAGTTTTGCCAACTTATATATCACATAAAAATACAGTGGAAATACAATAAAATATTTCTTATTTAGTTTTGGGGAAAATAAAATACCAAAGTTCACAAAATAAAAGTCATGGTTAAAATAAGCTGTGTATTTGATGT
>NW_012149405.1:2620-3096 GCF_000956105.1 Propithecus coquereli | reverse complement strand
TGGACTATTGCTAGAGTGGTTTAAAATGAACTTCTATGCTAAACTTATAAATACACCATCATTACTTTAACCTCTAAATACCTGTGTTTCCCCCAAATGTCCCCATGTGGAGCTACTAACAGGGCCAAAGACCCCTCTCTTGTGGTAAATGAATTCTGATAAGTCAATTCTGATTGATTAGTGTCCAATCAGAATGTTAAATTTTTGATTATCACTCTGTTGCTATTGTGAATAATGTTTGATAGTTAAGGATGTATAAGCACCATATATTATTTTATGCTAGTCTTTAACCAAGTAATCATAAAAATTTATCTCATTAATTACTAAATTCTATGTGTAGACTTACTTAAATTTTTATGACAATATACTATATCTGCCAAAATGAGCAGTTTTGACTCTTCTTTATCAATTTATATAACACTAATTTATCCATTCAGTTTTGTGTCAATAGTTTAGCTATAATTTCTAGTATAATA
>NW_012149405.1:1978-2560 GCF_000956105.1 Propithecus coquereli | reverse complement strand
CACCCATTAGGTGTGAATATACCCATCCCCTCCTCCCCACTCCCACCTGCCCTACATCCAATTAATGTTACTAATATATGTGCACTTAAGTGTTGGTCAGTTAAGTCAGTTAATACCAATTTGATGGTGAGAACATGTGGTGCATGTTTTTCCATTTCTGTGATACTTCACTTAGTAGGATGGGCTCCAGCTCTATCCAGGATAATACAAGAGGTGCTAGATCATCATTGTTTTTTGTGGCTGAGTAGAACTCCATGGTATACATATACCACATTTTATTAATCCACTCATGTATTGATGGGCACTTGGCTTGTTTCCACATCTTTGCAATTGTGAATTGTGCAGCTGTAAACATTCGAGTGCAGATGTCTTTTTTACAGAATGTCTTTTGTTTCTTTGGTTAGATGCCCAGTAATGGGATTACTGGATCAAATGGTAATTCTACTTGTATCTCTTTGAGTTATCTCCATACTACTTTACACAGAGCTTGCACTAGTTTGCAGTCCCACCAGCAGTGTATGAGTGTTCCTATCTCTCCACATCCACACCTATAAAAAGTGTATTTGTTTTAAATTTTGGTTT
>NW_012149405.1:0-316 GCF_000956105.1 Propithecus coquereli | reverse complement strand
GTTATTCTTGAGTAATTTTGACAAACCACATTTCATAGAAAATCATTCATATTTAAACTTTCAAATTTATTCTCTAAATTTTTTTTAGCATTAATAGTGATTTTTAAAATATCTGATTTGTCAGTAGTAACAAACCATTAATATCAGGTTTATCATTGTATTTCACTTTCTGTGTATTAATTTATCTGTTGACATATACATATTCATTATATTTGTGCTTATATCTATATCTACAAGCATGTTTGTGTATATAAAGTGGTATGTTCCCATTATATCTCATTGTATACTATCAATGCTTATTTTCACAGATAGTATA
>NW_012149404.1:8636-9003 GCF_000956105.1 Propithecus coquereli | reverse complement strand
TCTAATTCCAAAATGGGACACAAAATTCTAGAATATTTTAGTTCATATTGAACAAAGTGAATTGGATGCTGACAGCCTTTGGTTTTATCCTGATGGAGCATCTACGACTACTATATATACAATCTCTTTTGGAGAAAATACCAAATCCAAACTCCATTATCAAAGAGTGAATGGTTTGTTTTAAGAATCCTCCTAGTTCTAATGCTGTGGTTTTGGGGATTATGTTGGTGAGAAGGCAGAGAGTACAAGTGTTGAGAGTTAGGCACTAAACCGGGGTTCAAATCACTAGTGCTTACTTAATCACTGCAAAGCATTTAGCAGATTGTGTTCTACATAGATTATCCAAGAGCGAATGTGGGCCACGCGC
>NW_012149404.1:5851-6248 GCF_000956105.1 Propithecus coquereli | reverse complement strand
CTGTGCCGTGTTCCCACGTGTTAAGCGTAAGGTCTCAGCCACAGGGCAGTTCCAAAGGAAGTGATGCATGTGGTCTTGGGGGGTCTTAGAAAAGGGAAACATTGCTCAGGAATGGTTTGTGACTTCACTGGGTGTGTTTCAGGCGTTATTCAAGGACGCACAGAAGCGGTGAGATAAAAGAAGCCAAGATCTTGGATGTGTTTTTTGTCTTTTAAAGTAAAAGAAGACCATTTTGAATCCCCATCTTGCCCCTAAATTACATTATTATTATTTTTTTTTTTTGGAGACAGAGTCTCGCTCTGTTGCCCAGGCTAGAGTGCCATGGCGCGTTGGCCTAGCTCACGGCAACCTCCAACTCCTGGGCTCAAGCGATCCTCCTGCCTCAGCCTCCCGAGTA
>NW_012149404.1:3282-3661 GCF_000956105.1 Propithecus coquereli | reverse complement strand
ATAGTTTTGAGGTAGGGAGGTAGTTTTGCTGTGATTTCTGTGTCAGGAGAAATACAGAACAAATACTTTTTGCATTGCAACTCAAATTAATGTACTGTTTTTTTCCTTTTATTTATTTTTTTTAACAGTTCCTTGTTATATAGGTGTAATACCCTTGTGTAATAGTTTTGAGGTAGGAGGTAGTTTTGCTGTGATTTTTGTGTCAGGAGAAATACAGAACAAATACTTTTTGCATTGCAGTTCAAATTAATGTACAGTTTTTTTCCTTTTATTTATTTTTTTTAACAGTTCCTTGTTATATAGTAGTAATACCCTTGTGTAATAGTTTTGAGGTAGGGACTTAGTTTTGCTTTGATTTTTTATCTCGGGAGAAATACAG
>NW_012149404.1:2666-2972 GCF_000956105.1 Propithecus coquereli | reverse complement strand
AACAGTTGCTCGTTATATAGTACTAATACCCTTGTGTAATAGTTTTGAGGGAGGAGGTAAGTTGATGTACTCTTTATAATAGCATTTTTTGTGTACTTTTATCACATAACTCCTTAAGCCTCTGCAGAGGATTCAGAGCCAGACTGCTGAGACCCTGATTCTACTACTTTCTGGCTGTGTGGTTTTGGGTGAGTCACTTGGTGTAAGATCTTCGGTTTCCTTAGCATCAAAATGGGGCAAGGATACATAACTTGCAGGGTTGTAAGACGAAAGCTTTATTGATACCTGACTCAAGATATTCAGCTG
>NW_012149404.1:0-646 GCF_000956105.1 Propithecus coquereli | reverse complement strand
GCCCCTGACCACCCCCCAGTCCCCTCTCTGTCTCCAGGGTTAGAGTGCAGTGACATCATCACAGCTCACAGCAACCTCAAGCTCCCGGGCTCAAGTGATCCTCCTGCCTCAGTCTCCCCAGTAGCTGGGACTACAGGCACGCACCACTGTGCCCTGCTGATTTTTCTATTTTTAGCATAGATGGGATCTTTCACTTGCTCAGGCTGGTGGTTTTTTCCCCTTTTAAGATTGAGTGGCAAACGCCACTTTTTCCTTTTGAGTTTTTTTTTTTTAGCCTTAATTTACTCTAGTAAACAAAATTATGTGAGGCCACCCCCGGCCTAAATATCTGTCATTGGCAAAACCAACGCCTAAAACTTCTGTTGCAATTATAAAGGTGCGTGTCTGTTTCTGTAGAGTAGTTTAATTGCAGTGCTATGAGGCACTGTGTTAATGGGATTGTTTTAATTAAATGGAGAAATAACTGCTTTCCTTCAGTGTAATTTGTACTCCATGTTGAAATGATCCCATTTGACCCAACTTTCAGTTGGGAATTAGAGTAGGAGAAAGTTGAGCTTAATTAATGTTTAATATTAAGGCCAGACGAGGTGGCTCATGCCTGTAATCTTAGCACTTCGGGAGGCTGAGGCAGGAGGATCGCTCGAGG
>NW_012149403.1:19574-20042 GCF_000956105.1 Propithecus coquereli | reverse complement strand
AAGTGAGTGTGGTGGGCAGGTCAGAAGGGAGCAGGGTCTCGTCCAAGATGTAGGAGTCCCAACACCACAGCTGTAACATCTAAATGTTTCTGGAATGTTTGATACCAGGGTCACCTCTTCCTCCAGTTCCCAGTATCACCCAATCCAAGTCAGTGAGTCGGGGTGTTGGAAGCTGTTCAGAGTTACTGTGAACACTCAGTGTGCTGCGGTTGTGGATGCAGAAGCTCAGATTAATGAAAACTATTATCAATTTTTTACTTAGGACTGTTAGATGTTTCTTTCCTCCAAGTCTTTTGGAAAAGGGAAGAAAATTTTAGTACATATAAATGGAATGACAAGGAGAGGCAGAGATTTAGGTCTTTTGAAAATGAAGTGGATTTTTTAAGTGTTAAGAAAAAGAATGACAATTTCCACTTTAAAAGCACTGAGTGCAAGGACAATTAAGCAAATAAAAGTCTCACTTTTTGA
>NW_012149403.1:7056-8834 GCF_000956105.1 Propithecus coquereli | reverse complement strand
TTTTGTCCCATGTATCTACTTCCTCTTGGCATTTGGTGATTAATGTCTGTGAGGGGAACAAAACTTATACTGAAGGTATAAAACATCCTCTCATCTGTGAGGTTTTGGCAAGCACTGATAAAATTGCAAGAGGAAATGATTTGAAATTGTGCACTAGGTGCAAAAGAATCAAATGGCTGTTTTAATTTTAAAGAGGAACTTCGATGGAAAGTTACAATACCTTTGTAGAAGCCATTTCTGCTAGAAAGATATTAATGCCTTTTCCTTTGCTCTCTTTGCGTATGTAACACCCAATCATTGGTGTCCCTTTAAGAAAAGAAAATGCAACTGATGCCAGGCAGGACTGTGTTCTGTTGCATCATTCCTCCTGAGCTTTAGGAACTAGGTGACACATTTACACCTTTGTGTTTGTGCAATGTCACATTGATAAACTGCAAAAATAAGTCAAACGAGTTTGACGTCGGTAAACAATGCAACTCTTGCATTGATCTCTCTTTCCAGCTTGGTTTCTCATATGATCCGTAGGAAGTAAAGCAAGGAAGAAAAGGGGATGGCGGAGCGGGAAGCCAAGGCTGGAAGGAGCAGCTGAAGCAGACAGGTGCGTGGTGTTTCATTGGGTGAGCGACTGGCCACACATTCAGTGGGTTGGCACATGGCTGATGGCTGTTTTTCAACATGACTGTCTGGATGTTTTGACTTATTAACTGCCTTTGGAAGATGGTGAAGCAATTGAAATTGTCTTCACTACTCATTCTGTTCTTTTTCTGTGACGCCCTTCCTCTGGGCGTTCTTTTTTTGTGTGTGTTTTCCTCCGGGTACTCTTCTGGAAGCATAGCTCACCTCCCACAGAGCCAGGCAGGAGATGCAGAAGGAAGAGTCCCAGAAACAAAAGGAGAGCCAGACCGTGCAGAGGTGCAGGATCAGTAGAGGCTCTCTCTGCACAGCTGGGAGCCACAGCCCCGTCACCTGCATGGAGGCAGCGTACTCTGCGGACGGGGCCCTCAGCTTCCTTAGTCACAGGATTGGGAGGGGCGCATCTTCGAGGGGTTCTGAGTCAGAATCACTTGTGCTTCTTAAAAAGTCATTTTCCTTAGTTCTACTGTGGACCAAGTAAATCATAATCTCTCTGGATAGGGCCTAGGAATCTGAATTTTTAATAATTCCCCAAGGCGATTCAGAAGGATATTAAATCTGATGCCTAGCGGACTCTCATCTAGATTATCTCTTACTTACTACTCAGCACTGACATTCTATGGTTCTAAGGCCACTGGAACTTGTCTCATTTTATTCCTTCTAAAGAGAAGCCACAGATGTCCAGCAGGAACTCTCTGAGAGCCTCGTACTCATCAGCCCTGAAATCTGCACGTCTCCCTCAGCACGTCACGTCTTGGCAGGAGCTATGTGCAGGTGTGGATGGGTCACGTCTCCATCCCTGTGGAGCTGGGAGCAAAGCAGCGAGACCCCACTGGGGCTGGTCCAAACACAGCCTAGCAACAGATTCCTGTCAGTGGGCACCGGGCAGCACCAAAGACACTTAGGAGGGGCTGAATAGGGCACCCTGCTGCGGGGCCAGCCAGCAAATTCCATGCAAGGAGATTGGCAACAAGATGGAGAGTCAGGTCAGGCTGGAGAGAGAACATTCTGGTGACATCAAGATGACCAGGCATCAGGGGAAAGGAGCATGCTCGCTCAGACCATGCCAAGAGTCTGAAAGGGTCAGAGGCCAAGTCACCCTCTTTCTGAGAGAGAGCAGACACTCTCAGAATGACCCGTGTGGC
>NW_012149403.1:3586-4071 GCF_000956105.1 Propithecus coquereli | reverse complement strand
CCCTTCCCGTGGTACAGATGATTAGGTTAGGTGTGTTGCCCTTGGTTCCCCCCTCACCATACTCGCCACCCCACAAAGTCATGGAAATTAAACAATGTACTGTTGACTAACTCCTGGGTCAAGGAGGAAATACAGAGGGAAATCAAGAACTTCTTCGAACTAAATGATAACGGAGAAACCAGCTATCAAATTCATGTTTTGATTGTTGATTTTATTGGCTGCTCTTCTCGCATGAGGTTATGTAACGCATCTGTCTCTCCCTCTCAGACCAGCCTACCTGCAGTTGCTTCCTGCGGGGCCTCTGGGCCTCTGGAATCAAGAGGGTTCCGAGCAGCCTTGCACGTCTATTCCACTGTGATGCTGGAGACAGTAGATGCCCCTGCAGAGCCGGCCAGCAGCGTGGCTTTCTGTCTCATATTCCCATGAACCTGTGAGCTACTTCTTTAAATCCTCAACTCTCCAAAAGCCACAGCTTCAGAAGGACA
>NW_012149403.1:1740-2436 GCF_000956105.1 Propithecus coquereli | reverse complement strand
TAAATAATATATGAGAAAAATCATGTGGTAGCTAGATTATTAGAGAAATACTTTTTACCGTCTCAGACTATATAAAAACTCCAGCACTTAAAACAACACTGAGCTTGTCCAAATGAGTGGAAGCAGAATATTCCTGAATGCATTTGAACAAACTTGTACTTTATGCTCATTTGTAAATATATACTTGCAAATGTCATAAACAATAATTATTAAAATATATCTTGAAAGATCGAAAGTCATGTTACATCCAAATTCTAACATCTTCCTCTGTGATAACATCTCCTTTGCTTTAATGTCCTTAGAAAATTCTTTGTCTTACAGCAACTAACCCAAGTTATGGAATAAATGCTGAGATGAAACCAAACTACTGCAAAGTAACAACATTAATGAGACATGGTCTGCTTATTTTTTCCTCGGGAGTCTCATCATTTTAATACCAGAAGTTTCAAATCAATTTCTTTTTCCATTAAGAGCACCCAGAAGCTATAAAATCAGATATTAGTAATGGAGAAGATTTATTACAAAAGTTATATATTGAATTATCTATTCCCAGAGACCTGACATAGTTAGATTTGTAGTGAAATTCTTGAACAATTATCTTGGAGATTTTTTTTTAAATAAAATCAACACTATTTCATCTATCCAGATATGTTACAACCTAGCAAAAATAGGCTTGGAAATCTTTCATCATTAATA
>NW_012149403.1:0-325 GCF_000956105.1 Propithecus coquereli | reverse complement strand
CTTAGAATGATACTTTTACCCGTTCTCAAGTATTGCCAAAAGGAATCAATTAACATTTTCTCTAGACTTTATCTTGGCCATAAAAAAGATAAATACATTTCTTCATGTTAAAAATGGAACAGAAGATTGTCCTTGTGTTCATCTTGGTCAATTCAGATTTGGGATTTGAAAATAATATTTGTTGAGGAAATTTATGGACAAAAGAAGGCTATTAAGAAAAAAATTTCGAGAATTAGTTAAATAATATATGAGAAAAATCATGTGGTAGCTAGATTATTAGAGAAATACTTTTTACCGTCTCAGACTATATAAAAACTCCAGCACT
>NW_012149402.1:18362-18741 GCF_000956105.1 Propithecus coquereli | reverse complement strand
GCATGTATATATCATTTTTATGATTCTCTGCTTTCTCTGCTTGACTCAATGAGAAGGCATTCTACTATGTCTACAATTATAATTATCCACAGCAACAAGGACATGAATCCACTTATGATATGCCCATAATTGGTAAAGGAACTTTCCAAAAGTTTCTTTCAAATGGGAAAATATCAGAGTTACAGAGACCCAGAGATGTCCTCCAAAATGTTAGCAGTCTAGGTAGCTGAGATCCAGGTTGTTAATAGTCAGGATCGTGAGATCCTCCCTTTAGCAAGAAGCTTTTCTTTATCATAACAAGGGGTGGTATGAACTTCTCTTTGCAAGTACCTGGGTTGGAATAGTGCTTTTCAAACTATGTGTTGCAAAATCAGTTTAG
>NW_012149402.1:15255-16858 GCF_000956105.1 Propithecus coquereli | reverse complement strand
CTCTTATTCCCACCAGTAATGTGACTTTTTCCTTCTTCATGAGAATAATACCAACATTAGTTAGATAAGTTCTTCAAAGAACTTTGACTATCCTTATAATTGCTAGGTAGATAAAAGGTACCATTTCTCAACTCAGAACAAAGTCTCTTCTGAACGTAATTAGCTTTGCATAGTTAATATATGTGGGACCTGTGACCTCTGGAAATTTCTGAGAAGGCAGGGTGGGCTATTTCCACTTCTTAAAGCAGGGTTCTCACTCCTTTTTCTGCCATAATCTTGCTGAGAACTTACCGCTTCCAGGACACACCTCTAGCAGCTCTGCTCAAGTTGCTTGGCCTATAGTCTGGGGAAGAGAAGGAGTGGATTATGCATGATGCTCCGCACTCTAATTCCACCGTTTCTGGCTTTTCTAATTTGAGACACAGAGGCCTTTAAGTTGGGTGTTCTAGGACAGTGTTTTTCAAATTATGGATCATGATCTATTAGTGAGTTGTAAAATCAACGTGCTAGGTTGTGACTAGCATTTTTTAAAATAAAATGGAATAGAGCAGAATAGAAAATATTAAAAGGTATAAGTATTTGTGTGTATGTGTGTGTGTATCTTCTAGGTTTATTAAATTGGACTGTAGCTTAAAAAACAAAGACTTTTGAAAGCCATTGACCGAGAGCCCTAGCTCCCTCTAACTGGCTGCAGCATCTCCATAACAGGTTGCTTGCTTGGAGTTCATTTGGTCTCCGTCTTCTCATTTGTAAAATGGGAAAATAGGAAGAAGATTTGGACTGGGTGATCTCTAGGTTTTTCTAGCTCTAAAATTTCATGTCTTTATGCGTCTTTGAACGAGAGAAGTTCTTGATATAGCTTTGTTTGTGATTTTGGGTAGCCTCTGCCCAAAGACCACTGACTGAGGGAAATAATGTGCCCTTACAAACTCTAAGGATGCCTGATATAGGAAAGAAAAGTGTGCAGATGAACCACGGTTGAATTGTCCCCTTTCATTATAGGATAGCCTTCATTATTTCGGAGAACAACGAACAGATAAAACCAGAAGCACTAAATTTCAGGGAGTAGAAACTCCTTCTCAGGTAAGTTTTCCTTTTAAAAAGGGAAGTTTTCTAGGGGAGCAGGTGAAGATTGAGACCTGTTACTTGGTTTTGTTTTAGATTCTTCTCCTTTGGTGATCAGGCAGTAGCACTTAGGTGCCCTACCAACAGGCCTTGATCCTTTCCCAGTGTGGAGACCTGCACCTCAGGTGCTGCCCAAGCTTTGTGCTCTGGGCTCTCCTCAGAACATCCCACTTTCCATTTTATATCGGTTATTGTTTACGGAGTCCAGGAGTTGATTGCCTTCCCAAAGAAGGAAGGTCCAATACGTAAGGCTCCAGACTCCTGAGATTATCTAAAGTCACCAGTGTTTGATTTCCCTGTAAAGAGGAACATGTCCCTACTAGGACACGTCAATCCTTGCAGAACATCACAGGGACTGTTTCTGGATGACTCCCTTGTGTGTCTGTGTGTGTGTGGGGGCGGGGGGCACGCCAAGCAGGGGACTGCGTTGGAGGCTAATCTAATATTCTGGCCGAAATGATAAGGAAGTATTCGGGAG
>NW_012149402.1:2959-5820 GCF_000956105.1 Propithecus coquereli | reverse complement strand
GAGAGAGAGAGAGAGAGAGAGAGAGAATATGAAAATGAATTATTTTTATAGTAATACATCCTGTGGTTTCCCTGGAAAAGCATTCAAGAAATTCTCCTTAAATTCCTGCTGTTTTTGTGAATCATCTCAGTTTCTCCTCATTCTAAAACTTTTAAAGACATATTCAATATTTATGAAGCCAACAATGAAATGCATAGCCTCAATATAGGATGACTTGAATTGTTTCTTTTATTTCACTTCTGAATACTTATACTTCTGTATGTATGGGGAGTCAAAATTATATCAAGTAAGTAGTGTGGGTAAATGTCTACTCCCACACTGTATCAGAAGCTGTAATTCTATTCTGGGATTAGTTACATGTTGAAAGACTTTATTTTTATGGTTTAATTTTAACATTTAATTTTTTAAACACCTCAAATTTTTGAGTGGCTGATATAAAGTGAATGTCGAAATGGATTATTATTCTAAATAGTCAATTTTGCTAATGTGGTTATTTGAATGTGTCATTCCTTCACATTACCTTCTGTTATTTATTTTATTGTTCACCTAGTATATAGATAGATGACAGACTAATAGATAATTAAACTTGTGGCTCATATATTTTTCATTTTTCTTAATTAATTGAAGAAATACCAGCTATAAATTTGCTTTGGTTGATGCTTTGGCTTTACGCCATAACTATTCTTATGTAATGTGGTAGACACAGAGATGCACTGCCCAGATCCTCCTTCGAGGAAGTACTTCCTGCCAGCTCTGGGGAGTGTGTTCAGCCAACTGTTTCCAGCTGTCAACTCCTTTAAAGTATCTGCCTCTGTTGCAAAGAGCCCCTTCACCCAAAATTATTCCTTTCCTGGGGCAGCCAGTTTAGGTGACTGAATGAGTTAAAAACAACCATTTGGGCTCAATATAAGACAGTCCAAATGGCAATGCTTGCTCCGTATCTCCCCGTCAGTACAGTGTGGCTTTGTCAGACCTGTGTTACAATGACTTTCTCCTCTGGCAAACCCCACTTTCTCCCCCTTTGTTTAACCCGTATTGATCCCTAAAAGCATTTGCTTCCCAAACTCTGTCTACCCTCTGCTTCTGAAGGACCTAGCCAGTGACAGTTCTTACTGGGAGTGGTCTGAGAAAGCACACCAAAAATAGTTGTTGGCTGAGAAAGGCCAAGGTATAAAGGCTGATCATTTTATCCAAACCTGCAACACTTTGATGGCAATTCTTGCTCCCAGGTTCCCTGTCCAGTTGGTGTATTAGTTTCCTACTTAAAACAACAGGAATTTACTGTCTCAAAGTTCCAGAGGCTAGAAGTCCAAAATCAAGATCTCAAGGTTGGTTCTGAGGAATCTGGGGGAACTGTTCTTCTATGCCTGTCCCTTAGCTTCTGGAAGCCCCAGGCATTCCTTGGCTTATAGACACATCACTCCAATCTTCCTGCTTCATGTGGCATTCTCCCTGTGTCTCCATGTCTTCACATGTCTGGCTTCTTGTAAGAGTCATACTGGATTTGGGGCCCACCCTACTCCAGTATGACTTGATCTGAACCTAACTAATTATGTCTGCAAAGACCCTGCTTCCAAATAAGGTCACAATCACAGATACTGGGGGATTAGGATTTCAATATATCTTTTTTTTTTTCCCTCTAGTCTTATAAATTCTGCTTTAGGAGACAGGATTGGGCTTTTGAAGCCTCGTTTCTCGAAGACAAAATCTATGCAAGACCAAATAATTGAATATTGACACACTGATAGCTGAGATCATTTTTTTTCCTTTTAATCCATAATGTTAATTGGTGAGACATTTTGATCTTTTTTCCAACCAGCCTAACTTTTTAATTTCATTTAGGACTCGGAAGTGGCAATGGAGGTGATCTAGCCATGCAAATGATAATGCAGCGAAGGATTGTTTATTCCTGTTCTTCTTCCAAAAACGCTAGGGTAAGAGAAAACATACGGACTGAAAATTCTGGTGTTTGTTTTAAAGCTCGACGTCAAATCACCATTTTGACCTCCCAAACCATCACTCATCATAATGAGATGCAACATTGCTTTCTGGTTACCATCCAACTTGACATCACTGAAGGTTTGGATGCAAACCAGAGATAAATTAACCACATTGTTCAAAATAGTTTTTTTGGGATACTTTTCAAAATACATTTTAGTGTGAAGTGTTGCTTTTCCTTTCACTTTCCCACGAATGCTGAGCATGTTCCCGGGTATCTATCAAGGTTTTAAATTCACATTTAGGCATTTTAGGCATATTCTCTTCTTCTGGATCATTTTATCTTCTATTAAATGATTCTAAAATTTTAATGTGCATGAAAACCACCTATGAGCTTATAAAGAAGCACATTCCTAGGTTGTACTAATGTCCGATTCAGGAAGCTAGAATTGGGCCCAGGAACCTGTAGACTTAGAAATGTCCCGAGTGATTCTAACTCAGAGGTTCTGTGGGATGACACTATGAGAAACAATGCAAGAGTGGGAGGAATCTCTTTATCCAAGGTAATGCTTTTCTAAAAGGAAGAAATGCCTCAAACTACAGACCTTTTCTGAAACAATAAGACAGCTTCCTTCATGGGTCTAAGAACCACAAACTTTTATAATTTCCTCCAAGGCTTTTGCCTCAGATTCTCCTGTTACCAACCCTATTCCTCTCCCCCTGCTTTTTTTTTGGCCTCTTCTAATTTCAGGCATTCACCAAAGCCTGATCCTTGGCTTTCTATTCTTATTGCAGCAAATACTCTGTTCTTGGTTATACACACCCATTCTGCTTCTTTAAATTATTTGTTCTCTCATTTGCTGAACAGATATTTATGAACACCCACTGAGTTGTAGATGCAGGAGCTACAACGTGGACAGTCT
>NW_012149402.1:2373-2909 GCF_000956105.1 Propithecus coquereli | reverse complement strand
GATTAATATTTATTTATACATGTAGTGATTGGGCTATGAGATCAGAAGTACTTGATAAGTGAAAATGAACTTCACTGTTATCATCAGCTAGGTTTATAGTTCTGAATTCCTTGTGTTCATTCACAGATTTTTCATGACAGTGAATCAAACAGAGTAATAATACATATATTCAACTGTCCACTTCTGTACGATGATGTGAAAATGGAGTTTTTCATTTGTTCCGTGAGTAAGCAAGAAACAGCCTCTTCCAATTGTCCTTGTCTGGTGTTTTGAATGATTTTGGTTTGGAATTTCCTTTGCTACAGTTTCCAACAAGGGAAATAATGAATGTTAACCCTTTGCCGGGGAGGTGTAGGAAACAACAAGTCAGATCTGTAACAGATTTTTTAAAAATAAGAACATATGTAATTTGAAAAATTTGTACTGATTTGTTTTTTTCTAAATTCTATAAAATTTACATATATTAATTTTCAAGTAAGAAAAAATACAAAAGTCAAGATGCTAAAAAATAAGAACATATGTAATTTGAAAAATTT
>NW_012149402.1:0-507 GCF_000956105.1 Propithecus coquereli | reverse complement strand
TTGTTCTTGAGACCCACTGTTGCATTATCCTCAAGATCCATGCCATGGAACTGTATTATAAATTAAAAACTATTATAATAAGATCTTGAGCGTGATAATAAATTCCTCCCATGGGAGTTTAATATGAGTCTGCTCAGTGCCTTGAATATGGCAGGTCCTCAGTAGGTGTTGATTTACTGATAACTGACCACCACCAAATTCTATGCTAAGTAAGGTGGGATATCTAGGGAGGCTTCAGCTAGCTGAAAAGCTGATTGACACATATATCTGGAGCAGAGGTTACAAGACACAATAAGTATTAAGAAGACAGCTGGAAAATCATTAATTGATAGTCTTCCACTTAAACATGACTTTCTAATAACCAAATCGGGAAACTTTTTTTTAAAACAGTAATTACTCACTGGGTACAGTGGCTCAAGCCTATAATCTCAGCACTTTGGGAGGCTGAGGCAGGAGGATTGCTTGAGGCTGGAAGTTTGAGACCAGCTTGGCAGTGAGACCCTGTCT
>NW_012149401.1:7833-8134 GCF_000956105.1 Propithecus coquereli | reverse complement strand
CTATCAATCTAGAAATAGTATTTTCCATAACATTCGAAGGAGAAAAAGGACTAAATTTTTGTTTTGACTCAGATTGTCTTCCACAGAGAAAAAAAAATTTAAAGGCGTACCATGGAAGTTGCAGAATTCTTCTCTTAAGGAGAGAAAGTTCTGTTAACTATGACCAAGTAAACATATTAATCAAATAAAAGATTAACGTGATTAAACTACACATGACATTTTAGAAATGTGATGTGATTTTATAACTCTTTGCCTCTTAGCTTCCCTATCAATTCACCATCGTTGATTTTCTCAAGAAATT
>NW_012149401.1:7348-7783 GCF_000956105.1 Propithecus coquereli | reverse complement strand
CATCAGGAATTGCGCCTCACACAGTGAAGTTACTAGATGGAAACTACCTGTCATGGGCTGCATTACATCCCCCAGAATTCATATGTTGAAGTCCTGACCTCCAGTGCTTCAGAATGTGACCGAATTTAGAGACGGGGTCTTTAAAGAGCTAATTAAGGTAAAATGAGATCATTAGGGTGAGCCAAATCTAATCAGACTGTGATGTCCTTATAAGAAGAGGAAATGAGGACACAGAGGAAAGACCATTTGAAGACACAGGGAGAAGACAGTCATCTACAAGTTAAGGACAGAGGCCTCAGGAGGAACCAACTTTGCCAACGCCTTGATCTCAGACTTCTACCTTCCAGAACTGTGAGACAAAAAATTTCTGTTGTTTAAACCACCCAGTCTATAATACTTTGTTATGGTAACCCTAGGAAACTAATATACTAATAT
>NW_012149401.1:4506-6473 GCF_000956105.1 Propithecus coquereli | reverse complement strand
TCCAATGTCTGGGGATCAGCAAGGACCTTGCAGCAAGTGTCCTTTCGTGTCAGGGTCTGCATCTCTGCTGTCTTCCTCACTCACTGGCACTAAGGGAGTCTGGGCTGGAAAACCACTGTAGAAAATGTTCAGATTTATTTAGCAATCTGGAGAAACAGGAGCGAGATTCGCCAGAGAGGAAGGTGCTTCATTCAGGCCCAAATCAGTAGAGTTAGTGTAGAGGTTAGAGCTGAATGAATTCAGTTCAGTGGGGGCTTAAGGATTTTTGTGTTTTGAAAAAGAATATTATTAAAATCCTTCAAATACTCCATACATTATTCCTTGAGGGGGACTTGCTCTTGTCTTTGGTTCCAAGTAAAAGCTATTACCTGGACCACTGCAGTGGCTCCTGCACCCATTCCTTTCCCTTGCTTCATGGTGGCTAGCCTTCTAGAATGTTCTGTGCCTCTCATGCCATCTGGATCCAATGACTTGGGCTGTGGATTACTTAGGTTGCTGAGCGAAACCTTCTGGCTCATGATTCTCCAGTGGCTTCCTGTGGCCTCTTCTATCAAACCTAGCTTTCCACGTCCATGCATCATAGGCCCCTTGGATAACTGCCTTGCTCCTCTCCTGCCCGTTTATTCCCTAATGTGCTCATTGCAGGTTGCTCTGGCGCCATGCACCTCACCACACCATCCCTTGCTCTTAGGGACACTGGACACTTTACCCAAGGACGCCTTTCCCCTTCATCTTCATTTCCTCAGGTCCTTGTGGTGACCTGCCCCTGATGACATCCTCTTGTGCCCAACGTGCTTCCCTCGCGCACATGTAAGTAGTTGTTCTCAGCGTGTTAGAGTGCTTCTCCTGCTGGCTCACGTCTGTCGTCACCGTCTCACTGTGCCTTGTATTTAAGAGTTGGCTTTGGAACAGTCAGACGTGGGTTTGAAACCCAGCACCGCAAGCACTGGCTCTGTGAGCCTTGGAGACTTGATCAAACACCCTCCTCCCCTTTATCTCCAACGTGGAAATAGTGACCGTCCCCGTAGAATAGCATCTGGGCTGCTTCATGGCTGTTCAGCCAGTGCAGGTGCACAAGCCCCTGAACTAGGAGGGACTCCCACTCTTGGGCTTTAAGGCTCTCTGGTCCCTGTCTTGAAATTTCAATAATTTTACCTGGAAATGTGTTTTATAAGTGAAGTCCGATGGGACAGTGGAGCATGGGGCGGGGCAGCTGAGGGCCTCAGCTCACAAGGGTCCTTCTCCCTGGCTTCCCTGTCTCCCCAGGACTCGTTTCTGGCCGCCTGCTCGCCCACCTCCCACTGTGGTCTCCCCAGGGCGCACCCGGCCTCCCACTCCCTGGCCCACACGGTGGCTGCTGCTGCAGCAGCCATCCTCACCGCACCTAGCGGTGCCACTGCCTGTGCAGCAGGTGACTCTGCACAGGCAATCAGGTTGCTAGTGCATACAGCGTGGAAGCTACCAGACTCTTAGGCTGCCCAACCACCATGTCTTGGGACTGCAGGCCCGTGACAAGGGGGATGCACATGGGTCTGGAGGCTAGCAGGAGGGTAACAGGGCGGGGCCTTGTTCCCGGGCACCTGGGAGCATCTGCATTTGCCCAGGGATTGTCCCTGTGTGTGAGAGAGTGCGACATCAAATAGCAAACAGAAAACACCACAAACAGTTGAGGGACCATGGGAGAAAGGCAAAGGCATTATATTTCAGTACGATTAAATAAGGCACTTTTATCCTGCATTTTTTTAAACAAGGGGTCCCACATTTTCATTTTGCACTAAGCTGCAAATTGTGTAGCGGGCCCTACATAGAATTACTTTGAGAATTAAATGAAATAACACATGCTAAGCATGTGGAAAATACTCAGCGAAAGGTAATTTTTATTTTTATGAGTGCATGTATAGTCTCCCCAACCATACTGTGATTTCCATGAGAGCTGGGGTTCTAATGCCTGCTAATTTTCCTGCTTC
>NW_012149401.1:2097-2862 GCF_000956105.1 Propithecus coquereli | reverse complement strand
TTGTTTTGAGATAAATTTAAATTTACAGAAAAGTTGCATATACTCTTCACCCAGCATCCCATAATTTTAACATCTTACATAACCACAGTACAATTATCAAAACTAATGCACTATCATTGGTACCACATTATCAACTAAATACAGATTTTATTAGCTTTTTCCCCATTTTTCTACTAATGTCCTTGTTTCTGTTCCAGGGTCCAATGTAGGAACTCACACCGACCTCAGTCTTGCTTTTGTCTTTCATGACCTTGATGCTCAAAGTGTACTGGTCAATTATTTTATAGAATGCCCTCTGATTAGGCTTTTTCTATATTTTTTCATTTGAATTGAAATATATGTTTTTTGGCAGAAAGATCGCAGAAGCGATGTACCTTTCTTAGTGCATCTCATGAGGGGCAGATACTGCTGGGATGTTTTATTAGCAGTGATATTAACCTTGATCCTTAGTTAAGGTGGTGTCTGTGGGTTTTTCCATTATAAATGTACTCTTTCTCATTTATAATTAATTGATAAGTGTCTTGGGGGAGATACTGTAAGACTATGCAATGATTTTGCTCCTCCTCAAAATGCCACTCATGTCCTTTGGTGAATCTTGCCTGCAACGATTATTACTGCGATGTTCTAATGTTGATTGTATATTTTCTACATTCCTTCTATATTCATCCACTGGAATTCTATTGTATAAGGAAGAGCTCTCCCTCTTCTCTATTTATTAATATACTTAATCATTTACTTATATCAGTATGTTGGCTTCATGGATAT
>NW_012149401.1:0-357 GCF_000956105.1 Propithecus coquereli | reverse complement strand
TTCCACCAAAATGAAAAAGAAAGAACTCTGGCAATTAAGGTGTGATTTGAAGAAATCTTAATTAATATTTCTGGTTTTCCTGACACAAAAGTTGCACATGTTCCCACTCCTGTGCAGAGCAGAGGTCTGCAGATTTGTTCTTGCAAAGAAAGGAGGCCACACACACCTTAGGGTTGTGTGGGGCCAAGGGCAGACAGTGGTGTGGCAGAGGAATGAAAAAGTATTTTTTTTTTTTTTTTTTGAGACAGAGTCTCGCTTTGTTGCCCGGGCTAGAGTGAGTGCTGTGGCATCAGCCTAGCTTACAGCAACCTCAAACTCCTGGGCTCAAGCAATCCTTCTGCCTCAGCCTCCCAAGTA
>NW_012149400.1:19350-19953 GCF_000956105.1 Propithecus coquereli | reverse complement strand
GTGAAGCATTTTATACAATTCTCTAATATCGAGTAGCTATCTTGTATTTCAGCTTCTAAAAGGTCTAAAAATAAGGAATCTGCATTTTTACCTAAAGAGTAGAGTTTCAGTCTATCATTTCACTAGAGAAAAATAGCAGAAAATTTAAAATTAAAATCAATATTAATTTCCCAAGTTGCAAATGTTCAATGGCGATTTTTAAAAGAACCAAATAACTTTGATTATGTAATTTAGGTGTTTTATTTTACTTTATTTTTTAATAAAGGGTAACACCATTTCTGTGTTCAGTAGCTAGGGTTTAATAATAGTATTTATCCTTGATTGAATGATTATTGTTTGACTGAAAAGTTACTTGTATTTAAAATGCTTAATCAACCATAGCTTTGCTGTCTATTAATAATTTTAATATAAAATGCAGTTTTATTTTTTTAGCAGATTTCAAATATTATCAGAAATACTATGGAAGCTTCATTTAGGAAAATCGAGAATTCACCAAAATCACATATCAATTTAATAAAATCAATACTTTACTTTTATTTAATCACAAAGCTTTTTCTCTAATTAGGACAAACTTGTCTGTGATAAAATCTGAAACTGGAATTA
>NW_012149400.1:16432-16827 GCF_000956105.1 Propithecus coquereli | reverse complement strand
AACCAGAGAAATATATTCAGTTGTGAAAATGAATAATGCAACAATATAAATGTATCTAGAAAAATCTTAAATGAAAATAGTACAGAGTGTGTAGAGTACTGTAATTTCTGTATGTAAAAGGAAAAGGTGTATGTATGTATATGTGTGTATAAATAGAGTCAGTGCATATACTATCACTGTTAAGACCTACGAAAATTGGCCACAGCAAGGTCCTGAGTGGGTGTAGAAAAGGGGCAATATAAGATTTTTGACTGTTAATTTTTTTGCATTTTTTTTTATTTTAGACTATTTTTCTGCTGCCTCATACAAAACAAAACATGTGAAAATATTTGCATATTGGCCTAAGTAGTTAATGAATGGAAGAGTTCATGTTTTAGATTTTATGTAACTGCTAT
>NW_012149400.1:14547-15032 GCF_000956105.1 Propithecus coquereli | reverse complement strand
TCAGATGTTCCTAGATTCAATTCTCTTAGGCTTACCAGATTTTTTACAAGCTACCACATTTTGTTGAGCCTTTTCTCACATTAGAAGAGAAGACCCCTCTAACCCAGGTCTTCCTTTTTTTTACCAACATTGCCAATTGGTTCAGTATCTTTCCGCTCAGTGATTGTACTATGGCAATAGCTATGTGATCTGACTTCCAGCTTCTAAAAAAAAAATGTATTACTTTTGTTCAGTTCTGAATATTATAGCTTAAAAACTATCAAATGAGAAACAGACAAAATAGTCCCAGGAGAATACATCTTCTAGAAGGATATATTTTTGTTCAATTTTAATACTTGGAAATCTTATTATAAAATTTGATTCCCATATTTCTAGTAACACATAAAAAAGAGTCAAAACGTAATTTTGACAGATGATATCAACTGGACTTTGGAACTCTGACCCATTGGCCAAACAAGTCTAATTACTTGTATCGAGGGTATTAA
>NW_012149400.1:10991-11897 GCF_000956105.1 Propithecus coquereli | reverse complement strand
TATTTAATTCTTGTGTTCTTACATTTCATATTTTACTGAGTTATAGAGTATACACAGAAAATATTTAGCATAATGTAAAAACTTAGGGGTTTTCACAGGCCAAAGATTTCTCCACCCTCAACATTTAGAGACAAGACTAAATAGGAAAAGTAGAGAGAACTAGTAAAGGACAACATTAACAGTGCTGGCATATACCTTGTATTAGTTTCCTAGGGCTGCTATAACAAATTATGACAAATTTGGTGACTTAAAACAACAGAAATTCAGTTTCAGAGGCCAGAAGTCCGATATCAAGGTATAGACAAAGTGTCAGTCACTGGAAGGCTCTAGGGGAAAATCCTTCCTTACTTCTTCCAGGTTCTGGTGACTCCTAGCATACTTTGGCTTGGGGCCACGTGACTCTAGTTTCTGGCTTTATCTTCTCATGGCCTTCTGCCCTGTCTGTCTCTGCGTTCCAACTCTCTTTCCTTTTTCTCAATGCCAGTCATTGAACTTAGTGCCCACTCTCAATCCAGGATGAGCTCTTTTTGAGGTTCTTAATTTAATTATGTCTATAAAGACCTTTAGCTTTAGATTGAAAATGGGAACAAAATTGAGGCCATTGAACGTTAACTGATGCCATGGATAACCTTTGATTAAGCGATTTTGGGCAAAGATGTGAAACTGCATTATTTGTATAGCAACCTTAGAAAACATCTCCCTTGTTTATTATTGTTTTTATGTAGTACATTAATCATGGAACAAAATAACTATGAGTACAGTATGATGAGTCATAAAACATTATAAATATCAGAAAATATAATTATCTTTAGAGATCACAGACGTTCTTTTTTCTTTTTCTTTTCTTTCTGTTTTTGGAGAATAGAGTGACCTTCCACTTACCAATAAAATAGAACGAAAGCTCAA
>NW_012149400.1:0-546 GCF_000956105.1 Propithecus coquereli | reverse complement strand
GTGTCAGTTGACAAATAAATATAAAGTTAGGCTATGTCATAGTTAACCCTCTTTGTAATTAGCAAAAGGTACTAAAAAATCAATATTACTAGAGATTAACATTTATGTCCATAATGGAATAGACTCTGCAGAACAGTATAATAAACCATCAGGGAACACTTTGGTCTGATTTCTGTGTTCACTAGATAAATGGAAACACGAGTTGTACATTCAGTGGGATCAGGGAAGAAACCATTCCAAACATTCGCCAACTTAGTTGAAAAAGCACAGAAGCCTTTTTGTGTCATATTTAGTGTTAAGAAATTATCTATCTATTTTGACAAAAAAATTAGATATTTGAAAATGTGCTCTACACTTTGCAAGGTAGAGACAGAATCTGTACTTGTCTTTGGAAATTGCTTTAGATGATGGTCATGGGGATGGTGATGGTGATGATTAAGAGGATGATGATGATGTCATTAGTCCTTCAAATCAATATGAATTGGGTTGTTTTCAGTTTATTGTATACTTGGTGAAACTAAGGATTAGAAGGTTATATTTAATACA
>NW_012149399.1:9082-9439 GCF_000956105.1 Propithecus coquereli | reverse complement strand
GAAAGAGAGGAAAATAACCCAAATTTGTAAGATATACCTTCATTTCATGCAAATGACAAAAACAGAAAACATTCAAGAAATGTGAGTTCTCTCTTTCCCACTTGAGCAATTCATTATGAAATCTTGTTCTTTTAACATAGATTCTAGCTTCAATCAATTTCAACTCAACAAATATAAGGTGAAAAATACAGTGTGTTAGAAGCTAAGTATGAGTAATAATACTAATTAAAAAAAAAAAAAACCCTGCCCTTGAGAAGCTTCGAGTATAGTAATGCACAAGTAATTGTACTTCTTGGTTAAATGGGAAATTGAAGACAGTTTAAAAGCAGTAAAATTTAAAGATAAAGACTATTAAAT
>NW_012149399.1:7142-7970 GCF_000956105.1 Propithecus coquereli | reverse complement strand
TGCATATATTTAATAAACTTTTACTTGAGGCTTATAACATTATTGTTGTTATCATTCACATTTTCCAGTTGAGGACACAGGAACAGAAATGATGACTCTCTTCCCAATTACACTGTAATAACCAGTGAGTGGGAAGAAGCCAAAAGGCTCAAATTCAATCTTTGACTCTGGGTTCCTCAGTCTTCCATTTTCCTAGAAGAATAAAAACAGGAGACAGTTGAGTTGCACTTTAGAAAAACCATGGAGGCAGTGGCAGTGGGAAGGGAATAGAGACACAAGTTCACTGAGAATGTAGAATCAGCTGTATTTGCCAACAGATTGGATGTGTTTCATGAGGGAAAGATTTGAAGATTACTTGCCACAATTGCTAAACTGAGAAAAGGAGTATAAAAGGAATGGTTGAGCAATCTAAAGAATACTCTTCTTGGTAAAACCTAATTGGAGTCTCTCAACAGCGAGATGAGAAGAAATTATATAATTACCATGAAATAAATGTTGATGATATTTCTGGCAAAGACAACCACTTTGTTAGGACTTACTTGAGATGATATTATTTGCCCCTACTACAACTCAATCACCTGAATTTCTGAAAAGTCAACACTACTTATTGCAATGAGCATTGATAAAGAAATTAACAGCCTGGAATTCACATTGTAGTTCTGCTGCTAATTAGTTTTGTGATCTTTGTCAAATTCCTTTGACTCATTGGGTCTTCATTGTGTTATCTGTATAATGAAGAAAGTGCAGTAGGTGGGCCCTTAGACATTAAAATTGTTGGTGTTTTTACACTGCAAACACTTGGATTTTGTTTTGTTCTGTTTTGTAATA
>NW_012149399.1:5943-7046 GCF_000956105.1 Propithecus coquereli | reverse complement strand
AAGATCAAAGTGGCTTCCCCCAATTCTCCTTTTCCTGAGCCACATCCTGGTCCACTTCTGGACTTAGATGGGCACTGGTCATCTCTCTCCAACAGAAAGTTTCTCCACCTGGCTGTAACACATGCTATAAAGAGACAGGTTGATCAAAGGTCACATGGAAGTGATTCAAGAGACATTTATCCAGACCTGCTCCATTTATGCTCCTATTTCTCTCAAAGCTTCCCCGAACAAAGTGGTATAAATACTCATGTCTAGAATAGAAATTATGCATTTGAATATAATCAGTTTTCCTTTTCCTTGGGGACAGAATAAGCTTGAACTTCCCCAGAGTTTTGAGTGTGCTACTAATAGTATCTACCTTAGTTATAAATGGATTTACTTTAGTAACACATGGGCAGTCAGGAAAGAAAGAGAGGAAAATAACCCAAATTTGTAAGATATACCTTCATTTCATGCAAATGACAAAAACAGAAAACATTCAAGAAATGTGAGTTCTCTCTTCCCCACTTGAGCAATTCATTATGAAATCTTGTTCTTTTAACATAGATTCTAGGTTCAATCAATTTCAGCTCAACAAATATAAGGTGAAAAATACAGTGTGTTAGAAGCTAAGTATGAGTAATAATACTAATTAAAAAAAAAAAACCCTGCCCTTGAGAAGCTTCCAGTATAGTAATGCACAAGTAATTGTACTTCTTGGTTAAATGGGAAATTGAAGACAGTTTAAAAGCAGTAAAATTTAAAGATAAAGACTATTAAATGAACTGTATGCAAGGATCAGTGGATTTAAACATTATGACTTGGCAAACCTCCTAAATTCTCAAAGGAATGCTTAAGATGTAGAATCCAGGTAGACTCTATTTTTCACAAGCGCCAAACTCCTCATTTAACATGAATGGAGAAAGCTTTCTCCATACAAGTTGAATGTGCCCTGTAAGTTAAGTGGGAAACAACCTACAGGATTAGGTGATGCGAAAGCCTGGGTTCTTTCTGTAAGCACAGCATTTATTAATTTCCTACCAAAGTAAGAAAAGTCTGTCTTTTCTTACTTCTTGAAGGATGACCCAAGGCCAAATACTCCCTTCCTTACTGACAATTCAATA
>NW_012149399.1:4603-5493 GCF_000956105.1 Propithecus coquereli | reverse complement strand
TTTTTCCTTTCTGAAAAATTGTTCCATTCTTCAAGCTCTGTGTGAGTTACATGTTATTTACTTTAAAGATTATTTCTGTAAATGATTTGAATTATTTTGATATTTGACAGATGATCTAGTGGAGATACTACTGCTATATAAAGGTTAATTGATAAGGTGTGTTCCCTTTTGACCTTAAATTCAGTAGTCCATAACCTTGACTGCATATTAAAGTCACCTAAGGAGGTTTTACTGATACTCAAGTCACACCCCATATCAATTACATCAGAATCTCTGGGGTTAGGACCTATTTTTAAATCTCCCCTGGTGATTCCCAATATACAGCCAAGATTGAGAACCATTAGCTAATTTGACTTCACTTTGCTCACTTCATTTTCCCAACGCTACCTTAATTAGGCAATTACTTCCAGGTCCCTGCCTTAATCGAGAAGAAAGAAACAAAGAAACAATGAGCCACTTGACAGGTAGTAGAGGTGCTAGCACTTAGAAAAGTAAGGTGCAGTACTTAGAAAGGTCAGGTGGAGTACTTAGAAAGGTAAGATCTTTGCTAAAATCAGCTATAGCTTTACAATGACTAGCTTAGCTGTTTAAACATTTAGGAACCTGAATATACTGGATTTTCTAGCATTTTGTAGGACACCAAAATTAAGTATGAATAAAAATGCCAATGTTGATTGTATACATTTCTGTTTATTTATATGTAATGTGCATATGTGTTTATACATATGTATAATTCTAATTTTAGAATTATTCTACATTCTATATTTCTAACATGAAGTTTGCAACTAAGTCAGTAAGTGTTTTTTTTGTGTGCTCAATTTTAAGGCTTAAAATCTGAGGAACCTCTTAGTACTGTATAACTGGCAATAGTCACTTTGAAGTATAACCTC
>NW_012149399.1:0-327 GCF_000956105.1 Propithecus coquereli | reverse complement strand
AGAAAACCATGAATTCCAACAGAATAAGTAAATATAGAGTAAGACCTAAACACATAGGGAACTGCAAAATAGCATAGAAAATAAGAAAATCTAAACAGCAGCAAAATAAAAATTACCTCCAGAGATGCAACAATCGAATTGAAAGGAATCTTCCCAAAAGCAACTAATGAGGTCGATGGAATACTATCTTCAATGTGCTTCCATTATAAATGTTTAAAAGCCAGTACTTTACAAATTATCATGAAGCCTGAAGGCAAAGTATAATTTCAGACTAAAACAAAAAGAGCCTCTATATTTACTACTCGTATAAATTTAGCTACCGAACAA
>NW_012149398.1:34808-35267 GCF_000956105.1 Propithecus coquereli | reverse complement strand
AAATTTATTTGCCTCAATGTGAATTGTACCCTTCTTTACAAGTAAATTTATTATACAAGCACTATATGAGGAAAACTTTGTAGTTCTCGTTAAGATATTATTGGTATTCAATTAGGAGCCCATGCACTAATTTGTTGAGGTAATTGATTATCAAATGACCCTGGAATATTAAATTTTAAAAACAAATAGAATCAAAATGTTACTATATCTGTTTGTATATTTTTGATAACAAAGCTGAAAATCTTATAAAATATGTGATATATGCATAATTCTTCCTGATGCATGCAGTCATCTCTAATGGCATCGAACAACTATACAAACATAATAGAAACACTGTAATCATGATAAATAATCTCCTTAACTACAAATTTAACTTGAAATTAATATTTCATGTTATACCTTCAATTGTTTTTGGCTAGGATATATATTTATACTAGTATTAAAAAGATAAATGTAGGA
>NW_012149398.1:19964-21205 GCF_000956105.1 Propithecus coquereli | reverse complement strand
AAAGAAAAAATAACTACAACCCACAAACTTTGATGAAAAAAAATTGTATCATTTTTAGACTTGCATAAGATATTTAATGACTTCCCACCTATTAAATGGAATTATTCCAACACCACTATTTCTATCATTTCTTGTCAAGTATCTATGTGCTTGTAATTTACCATTAAGTTTCTGATTTTTAAGGACATATTATTCATTAGAATGGACCGTATTTAAACTTATTTCAATGCTATTTGAAATCATATTTTGAAAAATTCTATAGATTGTTAAAGCCATGCTTTTAACCTGTGCATAACAAAAGTCCCCACAGTTCTCTTCTTCCGTGACAAGACCAAAGAACCTGGATGATGCTAATCTAGAAGGACATTCGCAGCTCATGAAAGAATCATCACTGCTAATCAAATCAGAGAGAAAACCCACCACTCTGCACCACTGGAGACATTTCATATACTGAATATTTCATAAAAAGGGGGCTCTAGCTGAAGCAGAAATTCTCAACTGCTTCAGGTTGCGTGCAAATATTTACTTAAACAGTCTAGCGCAGTCCAACTGGTGTTCAGCAACAGCACCAGTGAGCCTGGAGTGATCTTTATAAATTATGGTAATTACACATGACATGTTTCTTGCTAGGTCACAGCAGCATACCTTGGTCTTTCTTGCTTTGCCAGCAATTCCCCTACTGGCATGATTGAGTGGGCAGGATGCCACAAGAAACTGGATGCAAACACAATGACAAATGTCTGTTTTGACTGCTTAAAATTGAGCTCAATTGTTGCTTTGCAGAAACATCAAAACACAATCAAGGACTGACACCAAGTCGCTGAGTCAGGAGAATTGGTGTGGTGGTAGGACTTGAAAGCCTTTGAAAAGGCTATTAATAGTTTGTCAAAATTTGCAGCATCAATTTTTAGTTACAATGACACACAATGCCCTGCTCTTTCTTTACACATTTGAAGAACATTTTGGCCTCTATCTGCATCTGGAATGAAAAACGTCAAATATTCAAAAACATAAAATGTCAAATATTTGAAAACACAAAGTGATCCTTTAATTGTTTTCAAACATTATTTTTGCAGTGTGATGAAATGCTAGGCACAATAAAAGATTAAAATATTAAGAATTAAGTAGGAATAAACTTAAGTGACTAAGTTAATTAGTTAAGTACTTAAAACAGTTTTACGTTTGGTAAGAAATTCTTTTGCAGTCCGTACTTTCTTCTTAAACTTTGACAATGAACTCTA
>NW_012149398.1:16779-17112 GCF_000956105.1 Propithecus coquereli | reverse complement strand
TTAGTTTTTGTTTTTTATAGTCAGTCATAGAAGCTTTTATGTTTTTTAATTTAAAGCAATCAATTTATTTTCTTTGCCTAGGTTATCTAGCATGCTTAGATGTCACCAAACAACTCCATTATATTCTCTAATTTTACTAAACAATATTATAGCCAAAAATATTTGGTCATCCGATGCCTTACCTTCTATATGAATTTGATTACAGGTGACTTCAGGTGCTAAGCTGAGTAACTCCTTTGTCACCACATTCTGTGGATTACCAATACCCCCTTTCCCTTTGAAAATATTATTATTTATGCCTTTAAAAATAATCATTTCAGGAATCTAGTTTCA
>NW_012149398.1:10977-12538 GCF_000956105.1 Propithecus coquereli | reverse complement strand
GAATTAGTAATACTAACTAACTATTGCCTATAATAAAATACATGTGATGTTCTTCTAGTAACAAGGATCTACCATTTACAATTCATTATAAAGCAAGTGAGAAAATATCCTATGCTTTTACTTGTGGAAGGAGACACTAGCTTATTGTTTTATGGAAACTGAACTAATTGGTAGAATTATATTCACTAAATTGAATCACAATGCACCTCACTTTTACCTGCACCCATTTAGTGCTGTCACATACATTTTTTTAAACCTATGCTGTACCTTCATGTGTTCGAAAAACTTTCATTATCCTTTCATTTTTCATTTTCCCCAAACTAAAACAGTTGCTTCAAGCAGCCTTTGTTTTATCAGATTTCCTTAC
Source organism: Propithecus coquereli (assembly GCF_000956105.1). NCBI lineage: Eukaryota > Metazoa > Chordata > Mammalia > Primates > Indriidae > Propithecus > Propithecus coquereli. The sequence continues at coordinate 12,171 of NW_012149398.1, read as the reverse complement.
TTTTATCAATTTTAGCCACACTTCTCTGTATGATGTGTTATTTCTTAACACCCTGCTCAATATTTGCTTCCTGGAACTTAAGACAAGTCCCCATGACAACTGGGAAACACGATGGATTTATTGGCTACCTTATTCTTTAGTTTCTGCTTCCATTAATTTTGGACCAAATCGGGCATTCACTGTTACAGCAGTTGTGATATTCTCACTTGTGAACTTAAGACGATCTTAAGATGAACCATTATTAAGTTAAATTTCTTTCATGTCTCACATGCTGCATATTGTACTGCTGATTTTTAACTAAATATAATGTTTTATATTTAACACAATTAAGTTTCATCTAGTTGATTGTTGATCCAGGCTGTTGGCTTTATTTTCTTTACTTTTTGGCACCATATTTGAGGTCTCTTTTAAAATTCATATTTATTGTATATATTTAAGGTGTTTAACTTGATGATTTGATGTGCATATACATTGTGAAATAATTACTACAACCAACTGATTAGTATATTCGTCACCTCACCTTGTTATTGTCTGTGTTTGTGTATGGTGATAACACTTAGGGTCTACCCTTCCAGCAAACTTCAAGTATATATTAATATTACAGAACTATCACCTATAATCACCATGTTATAGATCTCCATACTTATTCGTCTCGTGTAATTGAAAACGTTGTATACATTGACCAATATCTTCCCATTTCTGCCTTCCCCCAGCCACTGGTAACCACCATTCTACTCTCTACTTCTATGAATTTGACTATTTTACATTCCCTATGTCAGATCATACAGTATTAGTCTTTCTGTGTCTGGCTTATTTCACTTAGCCTAACGTCTCCTAGCTTCATCCATGTTGTCACAAATGGCAGCATTTCCTTATTTTGTATAGAAGGCTGAATAGTATTGCATTGTGTGTGTGTGTGTGTCACATTTTCTTCATCCCTTCCTCTGTTGATAGAAACTTGGGTTGTTTTCATATCTTGACTTTTGTGAACAAAGCTGCAATAAGCATAAGTGCAGACATCGATTCCAGATCCTGATTTTAAGATAAATAAAGTGGAATTGCTGGGTCATATGATAATTCTAATTTTTAATATTTGAGTAACTTCCACACTATTTTTAATAATAGTTGTGCCAATATACATTCCACACCAATACTGTTCAAGGGTTCCCTTTCCTCTACATTTTTTCTAATACT
>NW_012149398.1:0-324 GCF_000956105.1 Propithecus coquereli | reverse complement strand
TAAGATTCATTATTATTTTGCCGGTAGTCTTAGTTATACAAATATACATAATTTTTACATTCATTTTCACTGAAAACCTCTGCAAGTTCACTTAAAGTTGGCCAGAAACAAATTCCAGATGTTTGTTAAATAATGTTGAATGAAGAAAAAAATAAAGTACAAAACTTCTGAAAGTGGGGATTGCCCAGGGAATTTTGAATCTGTTAATTTGAAATTTTAAAAGAATGTATACATACATATTTTTTTGATTTTTCAGTATAGTGTTATTTATTCCTTTGAAAATTACACAACTTCTGAAAGTGGGGATTGCCTAGGGAATTTTGA
>NW_012149397.1:3017547-3018062 GCF_000956105.1 Propithecus coquereli | reverse complement strand
CACTTCAAAACACACAATCAAAAGCTGCAGGAATAAAAACACCATGGCATGGGCATGACACTAAATAAGAGATCAGAGAAACAAAATGACACACACGCAAATTTAGTGTGTGGTACAGCAGGTGTCTTCGATCAGTGGGGAAAGAACTGAGGGTTCCTGACAAGTGCTCGTCCACGTGAAAAAACAAAGTGAGATCCCCACGCCTCATATCAACCTCTCCAAATGCACACCAAATGGGGCAAATGTTCAAATGCAAGCCATAGGAGGAGGAGGAGAAGATAATATAGCATGTTTTTTAAATTGAGGAACAAAATAAAGCTTTCTCATCAAGACATGAAACATAAATGTAATCGAGAAAAAAATGAAAAAATTTACTACATAAAAACTTAAAACATCTTTTAAAAAAGATGTAATAAACAGTAAAAAGAATAACCTAGGGAAAATGTTCCTAACCTATACATCAGAGAGATGACTGAAACATAAAGAGTTTAAATCACTAAGATTAAGAAAGACCA
>NW_012149397.1:3010217-3011318 GCF_000956105.1 Propithecus coquereli | reverse complement strand
AGGTGAGAGCATTAGTCATGTGGATGTTTGGAAGAAAAGGGCTCTAGACACAGAGAACACCCGGTGCCAAGGTCCTGAGGCTGGAGCACCCCTGGCGTGTTTAAAGAACAGCAAGGCGACCCCTGGGACTACCAGTGAAGTGAGTAGGAGAGAGGAGGGGACAGGCCAAAGAGGTAAAGGAGACGAGTGATGGACGCCCGTGCCCTTTTAACACCCCGATAGGTCGTTATTATTACCAATCTTGTTTTATACATGAGATAACCAGGGCACACAAAAATAAAAGAACTTGCCCAACCCCACACGATACAATAAAATAGTAGGTCAGTTACAAACGCAAGGGGCACTAACTTGGTGGTTTAAAAACATGACCCCAAAGTCTGTGACATAACTCCCATTAGGAAGGGGGGCCCCTTCCCCTTCAATCTGGGTCGGCTTATGACTGTTTTAGCCAGGACACAATGGCAGAAGTAACGTGACGTGATTTCTGAAGCTCTTAATGGGCCATGGAAGGCAGGACTAGCTTTTGCCTTGTTCGCTGAGCATCAAATCGCCATGGAGGAAGTGCGATCACACTGAGGCCTCCTGCGTAGCCGCCCCGACCCAGCTGAGCCCAGTCTTCTAGCCAGACCTGCCGAGTGCAGGTACGTGAGCAAAGTACGGTCTCTGACGTGGGTCCTCCAGCCCAGGTGCTCGAACCCCGTCCTTTCCACACCCCCTGGAACTGCCGTCCTAGACATAGCAGATAAGACTGCCCTGTCTGAATCCGGACGCACAATTTGTGAGCACAACAAAATGGTTGTTATTTTATACTAAGTTGTGCAGTGGTTTGTTCCACAGCAATAATGAGTAGACCTATGTAATAAGCAGGAAATAAATGTTAAGAAGCTGAACTAAGTTACCAGATATGGGGGAAAATGCTGGAATACTTTACCATAGTATGAAGAAGATTGTTTATAACTGAATATCTCAAATGTCTTTATATCAATCTTCTCTTGATGATTTTAGAGAATATAAAGGCTCCTTAATCCGCTCCTTTAGTAAAGCTAATACACACCTGCAGCTAGTGCTGGCAGGCCTAGGACAGTAAGGGCTGGGAAAGGG
>NW_012149397.1:3009533-3010167 GCF_000956105.1 Propithecus coquereli | reverse complement strand
CTGAGCAGCTCAGGGGGCCGGAGGGCAGAGTTAAAGAACTCGAACTTGAAGAAAAAGTTGGACTCCAACGAAAACAGAAGTCCTTTCCTCCCACCATCCCCATTGCCATGTGCAATCAGGTGCACAAGGGACAGCACAAACCCCTTATCGCTCTTTGCAAGCCAACTCCCATGCCAGATTCTTTAACTTCTTCTGTACAATACGACAGTTAAGTTTCCCAGCTAGGAAATTTATTTTCTCTTTTGGGTTTACTTTGAAATTTTAAATTGGATGTGAGTCAATCCTCTTGGAAAGCAAAGATAAGAGATCCTAGTCATTTGGCCAGGTGCGGTGCCTCACGCCTGTAATCCTAGCACTCTTGGAGCCCGAGGGGGGAGGATCGCTCAAGGTCAGGAGTTCGAGACCAGCAGGAACAAGAGCAAGACCCCATCTCTACTAAAAATAGAAAGAAATTATCTGGACAACTAAAAATATATATAGCAAAAATTAGCCGGGCATGGTGGCGCATGCCTGTGGTCCCAGCTCCTTGGGAGGCTGACGCAGAAGGATTGCATAAGCCCAGGAGTTTGAGGTTGCCGTGAGCTAGGCTGATGCCACAGCACTCTAGCCAAGGCAACAGAGCAAGTCTCTCTCT
>NW_012149397.1:2998400-2999976 GCF_000956105.1 Propithecus coquereli | reverse complement strand
CTATATGAGGACGGTTTTATATCTGGGTTCTCAGTTCTGTTCCACTGGTCAATGCCATGCCGCATTCTTTAACCTGTTGTGTCCAATACGACATTTCAGATTCCAGCTAGGAAATTTATTTTCTCTTTTGGGTTTAATTTGAAATTTTAAATTGGATGTGAGTCAATCCTCTTTGAAAGCAAAGATAAAAGATACTAGTCATTTGGCCAGGCGCGGTGGCTCATGCCTGTAATCCTAGCACTCTGGGAGGCTGAGGTGAGAGGATCGCTTGAGCTCAGGAGTTCCCAGCAGCCTGAGCAACACCGAAACACCATCCCTACTAACAATAGTAAAATTTAGCCAGGCGTGGAGGCGCACACCTGTAGTCCCAGCTACTCGGAGGCTGAGGCAGGAGGATTTCTTGAGCCCAGGAGTTGGCAGTTACAGTGAGCTGTAACGATGCCATTGCACTCCAGAAGGGATGACACAGTGAGACTCTCTCTGCTTCAGAATAAAAACACAAAGAACAACAACAACAAAAAATTAAACCAAAACAGTAAATTTTTAGAGAAGTAAGAAGACAAAGGAAAAGGACTTTGAGTCTCTGTCGGCGGCCACTTGGGACAAGGCAGTCAACTGGCTGATAAAGTCCAGTTAGTAAAGTTTGTTAATAGAGATTCCTCTGGTATCATCTCCAGGCTGAAAAGGTCTAAAGCCGTCTTCACCAGTTACCCTTTTTCTCCCTGGTAGAGAGGGCAGGCGGGGCCCCTTCTGTTTTTATAAACCTATCCCCTGCTTTTAGGCAATAGACAGAGGGCAGAGAGCTTTCCTGCATCTGCTACTTCTTCACTGTCCACAGCTCAGCAGCCCTTCGTATCGCCGGAGGCACTTTCTGGCCCCCCACACAGGCCAACATTCAGACGGCCCTGTTCTACCTCTACCCCTGGTCTACGCAGCTATGTCCGTGACAATAGGTCACGGGGGTACAGAGTTACATATGATTTACTGACGTAGACAGATGGCAGTCAGGCATGACCATTGTCTAGAGCACTCATGTCTCCCTCCAGTCCTTGTCCTCTCCCATCTCCACTGCTCTGCCCCCTCTCCTCTAGCTCTTCTCGCCTCGATCAGTGCTGGGCCCATTCCTCCTCCAGTCTCAAGACTCCCACATCTGAATCTTGTGTTTTTGGCTGACTTAACTGCCTGCTGACACTCACCCCCTGCCCCAGTCAGGTTGATGCTCTTGCCTGCTTCTTTTGTCGCACTTTTGCTAATAATGTTCCAGCTACCTAAAGTATGGTCACTATTTCTCTGTTCCTCCAGATCATTCAAGGTTCCACCAAAGTCCCTAAGATCTGTGAAATCTTTTCCTGTGCCAATCTGTACTGTTCTTTTTTCAAACTTGATCAATTGTCCTGCCTACTTGACCATCTCAAACGGTCAATCGGCCTATTTAAGTTGAAAATAAGTATCACAGCGCTACATTTTGTTTTAACCACTCATAATGCCAATAACGTAAAATGACTTTGTGAGAATTTGGGGTGGGCTTCTAAGCTCCACAATATACACACACAGTTTACATGGCTGCTGGCTGTCC
>NW_012149397.1:2983418-2985720 GCF_000956105.1 Propithecus coquereli | reverse complement strand
TGAAGGACAGGCACGGCCTGCCTTCATCCCCACAGTGTACCCACTAAGCACCTACATGTTTCATAGTCTCCCAACTATTGGTGCTTGTTATCTTCTTCTACTTGATGTTATCTGACCTTGAATCCAACTTGTATGCTGGTATGACTGAGAAAGGGCAGGACAGTGGCATTCGTTTTGTGCCTACTGTGCTCCAGACATGGGGATGGAGATCTCATATGCATCATTGCATTTTTAATCCTCAAACTAGGCATTTGAGGGAAGAATTAGGCCTATTTTTTTTAAAGGACCACTTTATTAAGCTATAATTGATATGCAAAAAGATGTACACATTTAATATATACGACAATAAACAGAGAAAAGTATGAAACCAAAATCACAATCTAGAGGTTGGAGACACCCATGAAACCATCACCACAATCTATGCCGTAACCATATCCCACCTCTCAAAGTTTCCTCCCATGATTAGGCCTTCTATAAAGATGAATTAATTTAAGCCAAGAAAGATAAAGTACCTTGAACAAGGTTATCTGAGAACCCACTGCTCATATTCCCCCATCATGGCACCTGCTAACTCATCTTCATTTTATTATATACACACAGGGCCCATGGCACCAGTCTGGATGGCACCTATATGCCAGCCATGATGTCATGTCCATGAGTCAGGAAACCTCGACTCTGGCCTCGGCTGTGTTATTCATTGGGTGGTGGTTCAGTTTCTCATGTGTAAAGTGAGAAAACTGAATTAGCTGAATCCAGACCCTTTCATTGGTCTAGAAGTGCTATGCCTCTGGTTTCACAGCTTTTGAGTCAATTAGAGATTGCTTCTGCTTTAGAGAACTTCAGTCTGCAGATCTATGCATCATTGGGGCTACATTGTATTAGCCCTGGCAAATATATGCCGGCATCCTTGACGTTCTTTACTCCTTTGCTAATCTTTTCACATAATATATGATTGAACAAAGCAGATAGAGCCCAAGTAGAGAGGAAGAGGCTTCTGAAGCAGCTGAGAAGGTTGGGATTTGTGGGACGAGGGACCATTGAGGAGGCACTGCACTAACGGGAGAAAAGAGGAGAGAAATGGTTACGAGGTAGCTCCTCTCGGCTCCTTGGCTGAGGTTGGAAGGTATGCACACAGGGCATGGATCCGCAAGACCCAGCAAGAGCAAAAAGTGACAGGACTGAAAGGAGAAGTGCACACGTCCAAATTATAGCTGGAGATTTTAATCACTTTTTCACCAAGTGACAGACCAAAAAGACAAAATAAAATCATCATGGGTATGAAACGTTTGCGCAGTACTGTCAGCCAGCTTGACCTCCCTGACGTTTAGAGAACACTAACCCGACACATTCAAACACACACGGAACGTTCACCAAGATGGACTACGTACTGGGCCATAAAATGCATCTCAAATTTCAAAAGATTGAAATCATACAGAGTGTGTTCTCTGACCACAACAGAATAAAACTGGAAATGAGTAACAATAAAATATCTTTAAAAAATAAAGCCCAAATGTTTTGAATATCAAACAACAGACCTATAAGTAACCCAGGGGTCAAAGAAAAAACCCCAAGAGAAATTCTCAAATATTTCAAACTGAATGATAATGAAAACATATTCTATCAAAATTTGTGGGATGTAGATAACATAATTCCTAAGCAGAAATTTATAGCCTAAAATGATTATATTAGAAAAGAAATAGAGTTTAAAATCAATGATCTTAGTTTCCACTTTAAGAGCCTAGGGGGAAAAAAGCAAATTAAAAAGTGAGTAGAAGAAAAGAACTAATAAGAGTTGAAATAAGATAAATCATAGAAACAATAAACCAACTTATTAAAGCAAAAAGTCAAACCTTTGAAAAGATTAATCAAATTAAGGAAAACTGATAAAAAAGTAGAGAAGAGACTAATTACAATTATCGGGGGTAAAAAAGGAGACATCATGATAAATCCTATAGGATGAAGGATAGTAAGGAAATACTGTAATAAGCTTTATGCCAGTAAGTTTGATAACGTAGAGAAAATGTAAAAAGTTCTTGAAAAAAACCTACTTTTACCAAAACTGATATAAAAAGAACTACAAAATCTGTATAGCTCTATAATTGCTAAAGAAATTGAATTTGCAATTTTAAAACACCTCTCAAGAAGAAAACTTAGGCCCAGATGATTTCACTTGTGAATTCTGTCACAAATCTAAGGAGGAGGGCAGGCGGTGGCTCATGCTTATAATCCTAGGGCTTTGGGAGGTCAAGGTGGAGGATCACCTGAGGTCAGGAGTTCAAGAGCAGCCTGACCAACATAGTGA
>NW_012149397.1:2982101-2983368 GCF_000956105.1 Propithecus coquereli | reverse complement strand
TGTGAACAAATATGGACATACATTCTCATTTTACCCTCTTTAAAACAAGAGGCAAGGCCAGGTGCAGTGGCTCACACCTGTAATCCCAGCACTTTGGGAGGCCAAGACAAGAGGATCACTTGAAGCCAGGAGTTCGAGACCACCCTGGGCAACAGAGCAACACCCTGTCTCCACAAAAAAGAAAATAAATCACCCAAGTGTGGTGGTGCACACCTGCAGTCCTAGCTACTTGGGAGGCTGAGGCTGGAGAATCACTTGAGCCCAGGAGTTCGAGATTGCAGTGAGTTCTGATCCTGCTGCCAATTCCAGCCTGGGTGACGGAGTGAGAGCCTGTCTCCAATGGGGGGGGCGGGAATCAAACACCAAACAAACAAGAGGCAGTACTGTTCTGAACCTTTCTTTCTTTTACTTAGCATTGTGTCTCAAAGATCTTTCATGTTGCTAAATAGAGAGCTTCCTCATTCTTTTTTTACACTTGCATAGCCTTCCATCATGTGGATAGACTGTATTTATTTAACCAATGATCTATTAACTTACATGTAGATTGGTTTCCATCTCTTACTCTTAACAAATAACGCTGCGATGTTTATTCTTATACATAAGTCATATATGTACAAATACATCTGTGGGATAAAGCCCCAAAACTGAATTGTTAAGCTTAGTAGTTAATAAATTTGCCATTCTTGAGTTTTTTATTTTTTTATTTTTTTTGAAACAAGTTCTCACCGTGTTGCCCAGACCCAAGATTGAAGTACAGTGGTCCAATCACACAGCTCACTGCAACCAGCTCCTGGGCTCAAGTGATCTTCCTGGCTCAACCTCCAGATTTGCTAGGACTACAGGCATGCACCACCATGCCCTGCTAATTTTTTTAATTTTTTGTACAGAGAGGGTCTCACTATGTTGCTCAGCCTGGTCTAAAACTCCTGGCCTCAAGAGATCCTCCAGCCTCAGCCTCCCAAAGTGCTGGGATTATAGGCATAAGCCACCACCCAACTTCCTGCAGTGTTTCTTAATGCAGTACTACCCTTCTTCTCTTGGTGAACTCTTCCTCATTCTCCAATACTAACTTTGAACATTAGCTACTCCTTGAAGACTTTCCTAATTCCGTTTCTGAGGATAGTCACTTGCTCCCACCTTTGTGCTCCTATTGCCCCATAGCTGTAGCTCCATTATAGTTCTCAGCCCTTCGTTCTGAGATTGTTCATGGTATGGCAGTCTCCTCTACTGGTCTATATATGCTGAAAAGCAAGGATGCTGTCTGCTC
>NW_012149397.1:2976054-2978466 GCF_000956105.1 Propithecus coquereli | reverse complement strand
AGTAAAGGAAACTATAGATCAATATCTTGCATGAACAGGGACACAAAAATCTTTACTATTAGAAAACTGAATCCAGAAATACATGTGAACGGAAAACACATCATGACCAAGTAAAGTTTATCTAGGAATAAAAAATTGGTTAGGCCAGGCATGGTGGCTCACACCTGTAATCCTAGCACTCTGGGAGGCTGAAGTGGGAGGATCACTTGAGGCCAGGAGTTCAACACCAGCCTGGGCAACATGGTAAGACCCCTTCTCTACAAAAAATGGAAAAATTAGCCAGGTGTGGTGGTGAAAGCCTGTAGTCCCAGCTCCTCAGGAGGCTGAGGCAGGAGGATTGCTTGAGCCCAGAAGTCTAAGATTGCAGTGAGCTATGATGATGCCACTGCCCTCTAGCCCGGGGAACAGAGTGAGACTGTCTCAAAGGAAACAAACAAACAAACAAAAAACAGTTGACTTGTTTAGCATTCAAAAATCAGTGTAATTCATCGCTCTGACAGAATAAAGGGGAAAAGAGTTATATCTCAATAGTTACAGAAAAAGCATTTCACAAAATTCTATATCCTCTTATGAAAAACTTCAGCAAACTATAAAAAAAGAGAATTTTCCCAATCTGATAAACAAAATCTACAAAAAATCATAGCTGACTTTATACTTCATGATTGAAAAACTGAAGGCTTCCCCCGTGACTGTGAACAAGGCAAGTATCTTCATGAATGTTGGTTCTTTCTATGCAGCACTGCGCCAGACATCCTAACTAGTTTAATACAGGAAGAAAAAGGAATAAAACTTTACAGATGGGAACAGAAGTAAAAATGTCACAAACAACATGATTGCCTGCATAGGAATTCCTAAGGAATCCAAAAAAAAAAAAAATTCTATTTCTATATTAAGGCAAAAAACAATTGGAAGTTAAAATAGAAAATGAATGTGATTTAAAATATCATCAAAAAACATGAAATCTGAAGGAGAAATTTAATGAGGTAAGTGTAAGACCTGTAGACTGACACCTTTAAAGCACTGCTGAGAGAAATTAAAGAAGACCTATTTAGGAGATGGATACATGTTCAGAGACTGACAGACTCAATGTTCTTAAGATGTTAATTATGCTCCCGCACTTCATGTTATCTATAGATTGAATGCAATCCTTATCAAAATCCCAGCAGCGTGTATGTGGACAATGACCAGCTGATTCTCAAATTTATATAGAAACACAAAGGACCTAGAATAGCCAAAATCATCTTGAAAAGGAAGGTCAAAGTCAGAGGACTTACACTTCCTGATTGTAAGGTTTACGATATCACTGCAGTAATCAAGACAATGTATTATTCATATAATGATAAGAACTGAACAGAATATCAAGTTCAGAACTAGATCCTCACATATATGGTCAACTGATTTTCAAGGATCAAAGCAGGATAGTCTTAAAGGGCGCTGGATCAACAGGAGAATATATACACGTTAAAAAAACCCACGACTTTTACCTTACACCATTCATAAAAAAATAACTTGAAATATGTTATGGGTATAAAGATTAGAGCTAAACCTATATACTTTTCAGATGAGAGCAAAGAAAAAGTCTTTGTGACGTTGGGTTAGGCAAAGTTTTCTTAAGACATAAAAACATGAACCATAAAAGAAACATTAATGAACTGAACTTCCTCAAAATTAGAAAGTTTTACTTTTCCAAAGATACTTTAAGAGCATTAATGGTAAACCACATGGAAAGTACTAGAAAACTCATATCTTACAAAGGACGTGTGTCTAGAATATATAAAAGTCTCCTATACTTCAAAAATAAGATAAGCAATCCAACCAAAAAACAGGCAAAAGATCAGACTACGCATTTCACCAGAGAATATAAAAAAGAAGAAACTGGCAAATAAGCACATGAAAAGATGCTCAACATCCTTATTTATCAGGGAAATGCAAACTAAAACCACACTAGGGTAACACAACAAAGCACCAGAATGATAAAATTAAAGGAGTGACAGTGCTAATGTTTGGAAAGGATGTGAAGCAACTGCTACTCTGAATAATAGTTGGGCTCTTCAAAAAATAAAGTTAAAATACACTTACTATTCACCCCAGTGATCTCACTGCTATTCACCCAAAAGAAATAAAAACATTTATCCACTCAGAACCTGTACTCAGGCCAGGAGCAGTTGCTCATGCCTATAATCCCAGCACTTTGGGACACCAAGACGGGAGGATCACTCAAGGCCAGGAGTTTGAGACCAGCCTGACCAAAACAGCAAGACCCAGTCTCTACAAAAGACAGACAAATCAGCTGGGTGTGGTAGCACTCGATTGTAGTCCCAGCTACTCAGGAGGCTGAGGCAGGAGGATCACTTGGGCCAGGAGTTTGAGGTTGCAGTGAGCCATATATGATGACACCACTGCACTCTAGCT
>NW_012149397.1:2962754-2973584 GCF_000956105.1 Propithecus coquereli | reverse complement strand
TGGCAGCACACATGGAATGATGCATTATGACAATAATTAAGTTTCCAGCTTTGCTGTTTTGAGAGTATGAATTGAATACGATAAAAGTAAATAGACCCTTGCGTATTCATGCATGACCTAAAAGGAATGCAGTATTTATAATAAAAGAATCAGGCCAGGTGCGGTGGCTCACACCAGTAATCCCAGCACTTTGGGGAAGCCGAGGTGGGAGTATCACCTGAGGTCAGGAGTTCAAGACCAGCCTGGAAGACACAGCAAAATCCCATCTCTAAGGACAAAATGAAAAAGGAAAAAATTAAATTAAATGAAATTAAAAAATTAAAAATTAAAAAAAGGAATCACAAATACATTTTACCTGTGGAATTTTAGAAATTGGGTATATCACTCGTTTATCTTAAATCTATGGTTTTTCCAGCAGAATTTTCAATCTGCTCAATTTTAGCACTCTTTGATATAGGAAAGTAAAAACATAGGCACATTATAAACCAGCCATGGAGCGGCCTCTTAATTCTCTACAGTGATCCTCTGTGTACTAACTGAATGAATCAGGGAATGAGAATAATGCCAGACATACCAGAAACAGGTGCTTGTCGTCGCCAAACCAATCGACTTCACTGATATGTGGCATTTAAGTCCATAAAACATAACTTCACTGTCATAATCTTTTAAACATAGTCCTATAGGATTCATCGTTTTTATTTATAGGGTAAATGTCTGTTCTTGGCCATCCAGATGTGCAACTTACATGAATTTAAATATAACCTAGGAGAAAGCAAAACTTAAATATTTATGATGTATTTAAAATCTATTTTATAGGCGGAAGTTCCCGCTGCAGCTCCCCGGAGCTTGAGCTAAGCGCCAGCGGCCGCCCCTGCCCCGCGGTGCCCCTTCCTGTGGCCTCCGTGAAGACCGCAGCTTGGGGGCAGCGGCGCCGTGGGGCGCCGGGGCGGGCTGCGTGGCTCCGAAAGGCCGGGCTGCGCCGCCTCCGCCGCTTTCTGGGCTGTCAAGGCCATGGGCGGGAGGGGCGGACGCGAAGGGTCGTGAGGGAGCCTGGGCGGCAGGGAGAGCACAGCCAGGCGGCAGGAGGCCAGGAGGCCCCGGAGGAGGAGCAGGGAGAGAACAGGCTGACCCGGGGCGGACAGGGGCCCGGGAGAGAGCTGCGAACCCGCTCACCCTGGCCACTCTCCACTCCCCGCCCTGCAGGGGCATCTGGGCAAAGTGGTCAGTTGCAGTCCCCACAGCTCCGTGAGAGTTGGGATGGATTTGTGCGGGGATGTCCTCTTGCCTTCCCATCGCCGTGTTCCTTATAGGGCTTATCTATAGGATTCACTATTAAGCCTTTGGGTGAAGATACTGAACAGGCTCAAGGGGAGCTGGTTAAATCCGTCAAGATTATATTTTGATAGTATTCCAAATACAGGCAATAAAACGTAAATTCTCCAGGCAAAAATAAATAAATAAGTAACATCTATTTTATAGCACTCTTAAAAGTCTTAAATGGCATTACATTTTCACCCAAAAAGGTTTCCAGAACATATTTCAATGTAGATAGTTACAATTTTCTCTGATGATCTGGACCTGGGAATTTATGAGAAAGCTTCCTTTTCCCTTTGGCTCAGAATGAGAAAAAAGCGTAACTACGATTATTACAGTTAGAGGACGAGAGGAATGGGAGAGCCGGGCCAGAAAAACTCCTGTATTTGCTTTTTCTCTTTTTGCTTATAGAATATTCGGTAGTATTAGCTAAGACATAGTGAGCCAGAGTCAGTAGGATCTGGATTGTTTCATCTCTCCACGGCCATATAAAACCTATTTTTTTTCATCTTAATACTAAACTGACATATTTTAAACTCACAGCACTTAATGATTCATAGACAGTTTCTATCAAGAATTGAAGCTTCAGGAGGCTGGCGCATGGCGGTTGTTGTGCTGTTCGAGTTTCTGCACGCGGAGATGGTGGCGGAGCTGGGGGCTCGCGACACCGACCCGGCCCTGGGGTGAGCGTCGGGCCCGCGGGGAGGAGGCAGGGACCGCAACAGGACGGCCTCAGGGAGCGCAGAGGGCGCGTCAGCCGCCCGGGTTTGAACCCCGGCCCCGCCCTTGCCTCACTGGGCGACCTCTGGCGCTGGTTTCTTTCTCTGTAAAGTGGGGTTCGAGACAGTGCTGGCCTCGCGGGTTGTAGAATTGCGCGAGATGACTCAGGGTAAAGCCTTTGGCTCAAGCCCTGAGTAAGCGGTTAGTAATTATAAACTATTATTGGGCATGTACTGAGGACTCACCTCTGCCACTCACTAGGTGTACGACCCAATTACTTAATCTTTGTGTGCCTCAGTTTCCTCCTTTGTTAAATGGGCATCATAACAGTACCAGAGTCTCAGAGTGGAACATTTATTCATTCGACAATCACTTATTGAGCGCCGGTTGTATTCCAGGCACTGTTCTAAGACAGACAAAATCCCTGTCCTCCTGAAGCTTACATTCTAGTAGGGGAGTCAGACAGAAAATAAATTGAAATATGCCATCAGCTAGTGTGAAGTTCTATAAAGAAAACCAGTAGAGTCATGGAAAGAAGGGGGATGGGGTGGTGGATGATGGGGAAAAAGCCTGTCTCACGAAGAGAAGGGAGGGAACAAATTGGTGGATAAGTGGGGTGAAGGGCACTCCAGGAAGAGGGAACAGTAGGTGCAAATCCCTGAGGTGAGAGCATGTTTGGTATTTTGGAAGTTGGTCCTTATGAAGAATAAATTGAGTTAAAACTTTAAAAAAAAAAAAAAGAATCAAAGCTTCAATTTAAATGTTACTACTATGAAGGTATGAATATGTACTCAAGATCTTTTTACTTTTATTATTCATGTAGTTTCATTAAAATGTCTCATGTGCCTAGCTCCTAACAAAACTAAACCTAACATTATATTACAAAAGAGCCCACTATAAAATTAAATTACACAATAGCTTTTCTTAATGTTGTGTTATTTATTAAATAATTGACTCTTATTTTTCTCCCTAATTTTTATGACAGATATTTGAAGCATCTTTACCTTGGAAGCCTCATGGTAGATGGTGTAGTTCTCACATTCTTCGAAGAATTTTCAAAACACTTCCACCACTTGATGTTTCATTAATTGAATTCTATCATTAGTAAAAAACATTCTGGACAGAGAATGAACAGGATTAGGAGAAAGAATCAGAATATGTGTATCTGACAAAGGATTCATATTTAGCACTTCTGTAACTCAGCAAGATAAACCAACCCACTTACAATGGGTAAAAAGCACTAAATGGAAAACATCCTTTGGAATAGGTACTAAATTAAATATATTTCCAAACAAATATAATCAAGTTACTTTCTAGGAAAATCTCTGATTTGGACTTTCTTTTTGGTAGCTTTAGCTAATTGTTCCAAGTGGATCATGGTCCTCAGTGGCATTTCTTAGATATAAAGTAACCATCCAAGAGAACAGTTATTTCAGAAGGCTGCAGTTTTCTCTCTCTCTCTCTGTGTATGTGGCTATCCTTAATAAAAGGTTCCAGGATTAATATAAAAATAAACAAGGAATTCCCCCAGTTTGTTGCCTTCTGAATCATCATGGAGCATTCAGAAGCAAACATCACAAAAGAAACATGGGTCCTCTGGTACAAAACTCTCACTGTTGGTCAACCATCTGTAGTTTTTAAAAAAGATGTACATCATTAAGTTTTTCAGACTTTAACGTGCTGTAAGTTATTACCTGTATGTAGTAATATGTAAACATAACATTCCCAGTATTGCCTTGTCAGTCTACAATTTTAAAATATAAACCTTTATATAATTTTGCATATATATGGAGACACAGACAAATCACTACCAATACTCTACAAGGCAAAAGGGCATCCAACGCTAAGAAACGTCCACTGTTTCTCTGTAAGGCTTCCCCCTAAAGGTGAATAGAGAAGAACATAAGTCTGTACCCGAAAGCATCATACATTTGCCATGACATATCTGTCCTCCAGGTAACTTACTGATAAACACAGTCATTTTCTTCTAACAGACCATCTTGAAAAATCATAATATAATTAGATGCTACAGATCTGATACACTTTTGTTTAATTTATCTTTTTAACTGGTAAAGGAGTTCTGGTTAATTTGAAAACTCCAACTGTTTTATTACCTAGAATTCAGGATAAAATATTGTAATATACAGAGCGTATACAAGTAGGAATATGTGCAACATTATTCAACTGAGATTGTTTTTGGTCTGAGATGTTACTGGTCACAGTAAGATGAAAATGCTATTTTCCAGGGTATTTGAATTCTGCATTTCATGCACTGTTTGCTTTGAACATTCCCTTATTTTCATTTTGATCTGATAACTCTGATTTATCATGTTTTCATATTGCTCTGGTAGAAAAACATATTGTGGTGGGGAAGCCAAAGAAAGCTGATGATATAGGTTAAATATCTCTTATCTGAAATGCTTGGGACCAGAAGTGTTTCAAATTTCAGATTTTTTTCAGATTTTGGAATATCTGTGTTAGATATATACCTATCAATTGAGCATTGAACATCTGAAATCCAAAATGCTCCAATGAACATTTTCTTTGAGCATCATGCTGGGGCTCAAAAAGTTTTAGGTTTTGGATTTCTCATTTTCAGATTCGGGATGCTCAACTATTACAGCAAGTGTTACAGCAAGTGGTCCCGAGGACAAACCGAGGGGCACATGGAGAGTAGGAGAATCAAAGTTTATTCACTGGTGGGCTCAGAGGGGCCTCCCCACCAAATTCTGAGCACCATCTGCCCAATTTTTCCCACTTTTATTAAGTTGTGGTGGTCTGGGGGGTTAGGTGGTTAATGCCTGCCAGGTAATAGGTTAGTTGATGTGTCAGATAATAGATTTAGTGTTATGCTAATGTGCCAGGTAGTAGATTTAGTGTTATGCTGATGTGCCAGGTAGTAGATTTAGTGTTATGCTGATGTGCCAGGTAATAGATTAGTTGATGGGCCAGGTAATAGGTTAATATTATGTTGATGTACCAGGTAATAGGGTAGTTGATGCTCCAGGTAATAGGTTTAGTGTTACGTTGATGCACCAGGTAATAGGTTAGTTGATGGGCCAGGTAATAGGTTAGTATTATGCTGATGCGGGTCTTCCGTGAGGGGTGGGGGTCTCAGGTGGCTGATGTGCCAAGTAACAGATGGGGGTTTTCCTTATCAAGACCAGCCAAAATTTTAACAACATTATCAAAGACATAAACATACTGTATATAATTTTAAAAGTCATATAAATCCAATCTTTATGAGCTCTCCTTGCTCTTGCCTCACCATTCTAGTAAAAGAATGCAAGAACCCAAGAATACAAACTGTCAGCTCTAAAAATAAGATGTCAGATAGGCAGCATATGCTTGCATTTATTTTGAATAGGAATGTGACTCTTCAAATAACTAAACCCTTGACAACTCAGATTATACACGAAACCCAAAAGGTTTTACTATTGACCTTATGAAATTTAACAAGGTACAAGATAACCACAGAAAGGATAAGCTCCCCTTCTTCAATCACGTCTGCTGGATTTGCAGGGTTTTTTCCTACAGCAAGTGACTCCTGAAGAAAGAGAAAGAGACCTTGAAACCAGACATTGTAACTCAGATAAGAGGCGGTGTGGAACAACGGCTCTCAGCAAGGGCTTGAGTCCAACAGCCCTGGGTCTGATGCCTAATTCTACTACAAGAAAATTGTCAAAACATCACTAAGCTTTGGTTTCATCTTCTGTAAGGAAAAAAAAATACCAGAAAATATTTATTTTACAAAACCATTGCTGGGAATATGTACATAAAGCATCTAATAATACGGCTGGCACTAAGTGCTTAGCAACTGATAATCAAACAGGAACAGGAACTAATGTTGGCATAACACTGGCATTTCTAGTTACTTTACACCAGAGAGTAAGAATGCAAATACGGATCTGTTTGGCTCTAAATCCCTTGTGCTTCTTACAACACCATCATATCTCTAATACATCATATTCCCTTTTATATGTTCAATAACTGTAAAATTGGGGCCACCATGATGGACTGTTTAAGTAAAAATGTAAAATGTTTTAAAAATAAGCAGGGGCGATATCACACAAAATGGCAGAGTAGGAAGCCCTGTGGCTCAGTCCCTCTAAAGAAGCAACTATTAAGCTGGAAAGACAACACTGGAATCCACTGGTTTGGAACTCCGGAACCACATGGGACACTTATAACAACCAGGGGAGTGTTTGATGAAGGGAGAGGCTGCTGATCTTTTATAAGCAAGCAGCATATGTAAATCAACTATCACCCCCCACATTCCTCAGCCCCACCGCAGATGAGATACAACTTGAGTCCCTGGAGCAGCTGGCTGGTGCCAGGGCAGGCAGTAGAGACCCTGCAAAACTTAGGGATTGTGTGTTTAGGTTGATCTGGTGATGCTCTGAGTGGCTGGCCCAGATGCTTGTCTTGGTTTTGAACCTCCTGGCCATACTAGCTTCCTCCAGCAGCATCTACTGGAAGATTTAGATAAAGGACCATTTATCTTTTTTTATTTCTTTTATGGAGCCATATATTTAAGGGAATCTTTGTCAGATCATTGACTGACTGCAGAGATAATGGAATAGATATGTCAATGACCACTATATTACAAGTATACACTGTAATTACAAGTGTATACAATACAATACCACTGTATTACAAGTAATACACATGCTGCAAAAATAGTTCGGAAAAGTCACAGGCAGCTTTAGCCTTTAACAAGAAGAAACATACTCAGAATGTTCTCAGCAAAAACTTACAAAACACATCAAAGAGGAAAACTATGACACAGTCATAGGAAAATAAGAATTTGACAGGAACCAAGCCTGAAGAAGCTCACACAGTGAAATTACTAGTCAAAGATGTCAATTAATTGTTCCTACAGGCAAAAGCTAGATTCACACATAAATAAAAGCCCACTAAACAAACAAAAAAAGATGTTAAACCACCTGTCTTAAACGTGCTAAATGAGTACCCCAGAAATTTGTATAAACATTATGTGCCAATTTTAAAAAATGTGTTCAATGAGCTAAAGGAAACCACAAATTACTAAAGGAAATCAAGTTTCTCAGTAAGACTAACAGCAGATTTCTCCATCAGAAACCACGGAGACTAGAAACCAGTGGGATGACTGACTTACTTATTTAGAGATGGGGTCTCGCTGTGTAGCCCAGGCTGGCCTCGAACTCCTGGGCTCAGGTGATCTTCCTGCCTGAGCCTCTAAAGCAGCTGGGACTATAAGCACACACTACCGTACTCAGCTTTTTCTTAATTTTAATTTTAATTTTTTAGATGACATATTTAAAGCCATGAAAGAAAAAACTATCAATCCAAAATTCTATATCTGACAAAACTATCTTTTAGCTGGTAGCATGAACCAGATCCTTATTAAAAAAAAAAAAAGACTATCTTTTAGGAATGAAGGAGCAATTAAACATTTTCAGATAAACAAAAGCTCAGGAAGTTCATTACCAGTAGATTTGACCTATAAGAAATGTTAAAAAGAGTTTTTCTGGCTGAAATGAAAGACACTAGACAGTCACTTGAAGTCATAAGAAGAAATAAAGGGCTGGGTGCAGTGAGAGGCGGAGGTGGGAGGATCACTTTAGGTCAGGAGTTCCATACCAGCCTGAGCAAGAGCGAGACCCACTATCTACAAAAAATAGAAAAATTAGCTGGGCATGCTGGTGTGCCTGTAGTCCCAGCTACTGGGGAGGCTGAGGCAGGAAGATTGCCTGAGCCTAGGAGTTTGAGGTTGCAATGAGCTGTGATGATGCCACTGCACTCTAGCTGGGACAAAAGAGCGAGACTCTGTCTCCAGGAAAAAAAAAAAAAAGGCCAGGCGCGGTAGCTCATGCCTGTAATCCTATCATTCTGGGAGGCCAAGGTGGGCAGATCATTTGAGCTCAGGAGTTTGAGACCAGCCTGAGCAAGTGCGAGACCCCATCTGTACTAAAAAATAGAAAGAAATTAGCTGGACAATTAAAAATATATAGAAAAAATTAGCCGGGCATGGTGGCACATGCCTGGAGTCCCAGCTGAGGGGACTGAGGGAGTCCCCCCTCCCTACTTGGGAGGCTGAGGCAAGAGGATTGCTTGAGCCCATTAGTTTGAGCTTTCTGTGAGCTAGGCTGACACCATGGCACTCTAACCTGGGAAACAGAATGAGACTCTGTCTCACAAAAAAAAAAAAGAAATAAAGAACACTGGTAAAGGTAAAGGTAACTACATAGGTAAATATTGAAGCCAGTATTATTGTACTTTTGCTTTGTAACTCCTCTGTTTTTCCTGTATGATTCCAAAATGAATGGATTAAGCAATATTTATATATGTATAAAGATATAATCTGATAAGAACAATATAAAAAGGGAGGGACAAAATGTAGAAACAGAACGTTTGTATAATATGGAAACGAAATTGGTACAGATGTTCAACTTATAATAGGGTTATGCCCCAATAAACCCATCATGAATCAAAAATATTGCAGGTTGAAATGCATGTAATACCCCGATAAATCCATCATAAACTTAAAAAACCGTAAGGCAAACCATTGTAAGTTGCAGACTATCTATGTTATTAAAGTAGGTTAGCCTGGGGAATATACAGAGACCCCATCTCTACAGAAAATAAAAAAATTAGCCAGGCATGGTGGCACATGCTTATAGCCCTAGCTACTCAGTAGGCTAGGGTAAGAGGATTGCTTGAGTGCAGGAATTCAAGGGTACAGTGAGCTATGATCATGGCATGGCATTCAAGCCTGGACAACACAGTGAGATCCTGTTTCAAAAATCAAAATAAAAAAAAGTAGGTTGTTATATGATTTAATTATAATCCCTAAGATAACCACTCAGAAAATACATAGAATATATACAGAAAAGGAAGAAAAAAGGGAATAAAACTGATACACCACAAAAATTCAACTACTGTATATATAAAATAGGGCAGTAATGGAGGAATTGAGGAATAAAAAATATAAGACACACAAATAGCTAAATGGCAGAAGAAAACCCTTCCTTATCAGTAATTACTTTAAATGTAAATGAATTGAACTCACCCATTAAAAAGGCAGATTGGCAAATTGGATTTAAAAAAACCGAATCCACTATGCTGTCTGCAAAAGACTCGCTTTTCATCAAAAGACACAAACAAGTTGAAAGTAAAAGGTTAGAAAAAGATATTCCATGCAAATAGTAACCAAAAGAAAGCTGGAATGGCTATGTTGTTGTCAGACAAAATATACTAAGTCAAAAAAATTACAAGAAACAGAGTGCAGGCTGGGCGCGGTGGCTCACGCCTGTAATCCTAGCACTCTGGGAGGCCGAGGCAGGCAGATTGTTTGAGCTCAGGAGTTTGAAACCAGCCTGAGCAAGAGTGAGACCCCGTCTCTACTAAAAATAGAAAGAAATTAATCAGACAACTAAAAATATATAGAAAAAAATTAGCCGGGCATGGTGGTGCATGCCTGTAGTCCCAGCTACTCGGGAGGCTGAGGCAGAAGGATTGCTTGAGCCCAGGAGTTTGAGGTTGCTGTGAGCTAGGCTGACGCCACGGCACTCACTCTAGCCTGGGCAAAAAAGTGAGACTCTGTCTCAAAAAAAAAAAAAAGAAAAGAAACAGAGTGCAGTGGTGCATGCCTATAGTCCCAGCTACTCAGGAGGCTGAGGTTGGAGGATCACTTGAGCCCAGGAGTGGAGGCCAGCCTGGTTAACACAGCAAGACCCTGTCTCTAAAAAAAATGTAAAAATAAAAGTCATAGGAGATAAAGAAGGACATTATATACTGATAAAAGATACCACCCAGTATGCATTATAAAGATGTATACAGTTATACATTATAAAACTTATGTGCAGCTAACAACAAAACCCTAAAATATATGAAGCAAAAACAGAATCAAAGAAAGAAACAGAGAGGTCTACAATAATAGTTGGAGACTTTAATATCCCACTTTTAACAGTGGGTAGAACAACCAGACAGCAGATTAACAAGGAAACAGAAGACTTGAACAGCAGTATAAAACAATTAGACCTAACACACATATACAGAACTCTCCATCCAGCAATAGCTGAATATAGATTCTTCTCTTCTAAAGTGCATATGGACAATTCTCCAGGACAGACCACCAAATCTTAAATTTTCAAAAACCAAAATCATAAAACATATTTTTTCTAATCGCAAGTGAATAATACTAGAAATCAATAACAGTAGGAAAACTGGTAAATTCACAAATATGTGGAAATCAAACACACACTTAAAACCATCCACAGGTCAAAGAAAAAAAAACAAAAGTGAAATCAGAAAATACTTCGAGACAAATGAAAACAAAAACACAACATATGAATTTTAGGAGATATAGCAAAAGCAATGATAAGAAGGAAATTTATTGCTGTATATACCTACATTAAAAAAGAAGAACAATCTCAATCAGAACTAAATCTCATTTAGGAACTAAGAACGAGAATAAACTAAACCTAAAGCTAGTAGAAAAAATGAAATAATAAAAATTAAAGTGGAGACAAATAAAACACAATAGAAAAACAATATCAATAAATCAATGATTGGCCGGGCACAGTGGCTCATGCCTTTAATCCCAGCACTCTGGGAGGCTGAGGCGGGAGGACTGCTTGAACTCAGGAGTTGGAGACTGGACTGAGCAAGAGTGAAACTTCGTCTCTACTAAAAATAGAAAAAATTAGCTGGGCATTAAAAAAAAGAAAAAGTTAAATTAAAAAATTAAAATCGGCTGGGCACGGTGGCTCACGCCTGTAATCCTAGCTCTCTGGGAGGCCGAGGCGGGCGGAT
>NW_012149397.1:2941722-2962044 GCF_000956105.1 Propithecus coquereli | reverse complement strand
TGTGTGTGTGTGTGTGTGAAATGTAAGGCATGTAAGGTTATAGCAGAAGTGTTCTCTTTAATTCTAACTGATGCCATCTGCTTCTGTCACTGTGCTTGCTCTTAGTTGATAGTCAAATATAGCTACACGGAACAGGAGTGACTCCATGACAGGCTGAACTTCCTAGAGTAGGCCTGCAAAGATGTAACAAAACCCCCCGTGTGTCCTTGCTTAAACTTGCCTGCGAGTGTCGATTGCAGCTTCTTGGAATTTCTCCACCCCAGGCTGGCAGTTCCGATTGCAGCCGACGGGATTACCCCACCCTCGGCCTCCTGGAGTAGTTTGTGCAAGATTAAGCCTCTGGAATTTCCTCTTATCCGTCTGCCCCGAAACTCCTCTTATCTGTTTGCCCCTGACCACCTGCGTGTGGTTTTTACCTTTATAAACCTCAAACTTGTAAGCCTCGGCGCGGCAGCTACCCAACCGGGTGACACTGTGTGCCCCTGCGCTGCGCTTGTAATAAAACCTCTTGCTTTTTGCATCAAGTCTCGGTCTCCGCTCGCTTTTCAGGGTGGTCGTCTCTCCCCTGGGCCCACCGCGGAATTATCTGCGGTCTAACGGGCAACAAAACAAAACACTGTCTCTTTAAAGAAAAAGATATCAAAATAATCAATGCATGCAATACACTACACTAATAGAATGATGGGGAAAAAACAGATCATATCTGAATTGATGCAGAAAAGTATTTGCAAAATCTAACACCCTTTTGTCTTAAAAACACTAAATAAACTACCAACAGAAGGGAACTTCCTCAACATGATAAAGGCCATAATGAAAAACCCACAGCTGACATCATACTCAATAGGGAAAGACTGAAAACTTTTCCCCTAATATCAGCAATAAGATATGGATGTGTACTTTTGCCACTCTTACACAACATAGTACTGGAAGTTCTAGACACAGCAGGAAAAAGGGAATAAGGGAGGGAGGGAGGAGGGAGAGAGGGGAAGAAGGAGGAAGGAAGAAAGGAAAAAAAAGAAAGAGAGAAAGGGAAGGTAAGAGGGAGAGAGTAAGGGCAACCAAATTGGAAAGGAAGAAATTAAGTTGTCTTTGTTTGCAGAGGACATGCTCTTATACATACAAAATCCTAAAGAATCCAAACACACACACACACAAAACCAATTAGAGCTAATAAACAAATTAAGCAAAGGGGAAGAATAGAAAATCAACACACAAAAATGAATTGTATTTCTGTACACTAGCAATGGACAATCTGAAAAAGAAATTAAGAAAACAATTCCATTTACAACAACATCAAAAATAATAAAATACATAGGGATAAATTTAATCAAGGAGGTGAAAGGCTTGTCCACTTAAAAACTACAAAACAAGTTGGGGACAGTGGTCAGTGCCTGCAGTGTAGTGTCCCAGCTACTGGGGAGACTGAGGCAGGAGTATTGCTTAAGCTCAGGTGTTCTAGACCAGCCTAGGCAACACAATGAGACCCTGTCTCTACAACTGAAAAACTAAAATTTAAGGAAATAAAAAAATAAAAACTACAGTTGCAGGGCCTAGGGGAAAAATATTGCTGAAAAAAAATAAAGACCTAAATAAATGGAAAGACATCTCTTGTTCATGGATTGGAAGACTTAATATTCTTAATATGTCAATACTCCTCAAAGTAATCTACAGAGTCTATGCAATTCCCATCAAAATCCCAATGGTGTTTTTTCCAGAAATAGAAAAACCTATCCTAAAATTTATACACAATTTTGACAGACTCCAAATAGCTAAAACAATCTTGAAAAAGATGAACAAAGTTCGAAGACTCACATTTCCTGATTTTAAAATTTAATACAAAGCCACAGCAATCAAAACAGTGTAGTTCTAGGATAAGGATTTATAGACCAATGGAACAGAACAGAGGAACTTATACGGTCAATTGACTTTAGACAAACATGCTAAGACCATTCAATAGGGAAAGGATAGTTTGGGAAAAATAGATATCTATATGCAAAAGAATGAAGTCAAACCATTACCTCATATATGAAAATTAACTCAAAATGTATCAAAGACCTAAACCCATGCGCTTAAGCTATAAACTTTTAGAAGAAAACATAGGGGAAAATCTTCATGATACTGGATTTGGCATTTTCTTAAGTATGACACCAAAACACAGATGACCAGAGAAGAAACAGACAAATCCAACTTCATCAAATTTAAAAACTTTTGTTCATCAAAGAACATTATCAAGAAAGTTAAAAGACAACCCATAGAGTAAGAGAAAATATTTTCAAACCATATGTACGGTAAAGGTCTAGTATCCAAAATATACAAAGAACTCTTACAATGACACAAACAACCCAATTTAAAAATGAGCAAAAAACTTACGTGGAACTTTTTCAAAGAAAATATACAAATGGCCAAAAATCAAATGAAATGATACTCAGCATGATCAGTTATTAGGAAAATGCAAATCGAAACCACAATGAGCTACCACTTCACACCCACTAAGATGGCCATTATAAAAAAAAAAAAACGAAACAGAAAATAAGTGTTGACAAGGATATGCAGAAATTAGAATCTTCATGCATTGCTGAGGGGGAAGATGTTATGGAAAACAGTTTGGTGGTCCTTCAACTGACCCCCGAACCCAGGGCTCAGTGCTTGGTCTTTTCTCTTCCTACACATCCAGCCTTAAGTTTTAAAATACATTCTAAACCCTGGAGACTCCCAGAATTTCTCTCTCCAGACACCAGACACCTACTCAGCATCCACCTCGACGTCCAATAGACATGTCAAACCTAACAGTCCCCAAACTGAGCTCCTATCCTCTGGCCCACCTGGCATCTTTCCCTTCTCAGTTAGTGACAGCTCATTTCTTCCAATTGCCTGCACCAAAACCCTTGGCTTCAGCCTTGGATGACTCCTTTTCCTACATGCAACAAATCCTAATCGGTCATTCAGAAGGTGTACGAAATGTAACCCCTTCCGGCCCACCACTGCTGATCGCCTAGATTATGACACCTGCCTCCTAAGTGGTCTCTCCACCTCCACCCTGGCCTCCCTGCTGTCTCCTCAGCACAGCAGCCAGAATGATCCACTTACACCTAAGTCAGATCATGTCATTCGTCCACTCAAAACCCTCCAACAGCCCCGCTTCTCATGCAGAATAGAAGCCAAAATGCTGTCATGGTCTTCAAGGCTCAACACGACTGGCCCTGACACTGCCGCTCTGATCCGACCTCCAGCTTTTCCACACCCGAGTTCCACTGGAGACATCAGCCACTCTCCTGCGAACACGACAGCCTGCTCCTGCCTCGCGGGTCTGCATCCGCTATTCTCCCTGCCTACAGTGCTCTTCTGTGGCATTCCGCTTTTATTATAGTTTAGCATCTGCTTATTTATGCTGTTGCAATCTGTCTCTCCTGACCAGAATGTTGAGTTGTGCTTTCACAGACACAGGAGAGCATCTGGAAGAGGGCCTGATATTGAACTGATTCTCAATAATAAGCATATGGTATGAATGAATGTCTTCTTTATTCCCAAGAATTCTAATATCCAGCTAAAATATATTACTCTGCCTCAAACATGCCCTCAACCTCCTCACACTCTTGCCTTTGCTCGTGTGGTTTTCACCCTCGCTGCAATCAAACCACCTGCTCGTTAAGGGACAACACAAAGGTCACGTCCTTCACGAAGCCCAGGCAGAAGTTTCCCCTCCCTCCTTTTGGTTTCCGAGGTCTTTTGACCTTGTTTCTCTACTGTGTATAATAATTATTTGTAATTACTGTAACTCCCTAAGAGTCTTGTTTGCTGTTGGCTGTGTGTGTGTGTTCGTGGGGGAGAGTGTGTGTGGTTTTTGTTTGTTTTGTTTTGGTATTGTACACAGCACCTGGCGCAGGTTCTAGTGTCTAACAGGCATTACAAGATGTTTGAAGAAGCAGAGGCTCAGAGAGGTTACATGGCTCACCCAAAACCACTGAGCTACTTCGACAGTTTTGAGACCTCTGTCTGAGTATCTCGATTATAAGGTCAATGGTCTTTTCACCACCCGCCCACTTACATATCTTAATACCACCAGAAACAGAACACACCCCTGAACATCCCCACTGTACTCGATGTTAATAATCATCATCTGATCTTCCACATTAGAAGGCAGGGACCTGAATTTTTTCTACTTAACCACAAAGAACCCTGAATACCAAAGAACTTCCCGTAATTCTCAAACCCTAATGTGCATACGAATCACCTAGGCATTTCTTAACCCGCAGAGTCTGATTTAGTTGGTCTGGGACAGGGCCCAAGATGCTACACGTTCACAGTTGATGCCAACACCATCAATAAGAGTGAAGTTATATACAGGCAATTCATTAAGCACAACCTCCCAGTTTTCCTAGAAAATAGGAATTAAGGCAATTATTGTCAACCTTGGCTGCATGTTGGAATTACACGGAAACTTAGAGAACCACTGATATCTGAGTTCCACCTCCTCAGATTCCAATTTATCTGGCCTGGGAAGCAGTGTGGGCGTTGGGATTTTTTAAAACTCTCAGATGAATCTAATCTGCAGCTGAGGACCACTGCTTGAAGTGATTTTCCTTGTGCTTGTGGCAGGAATGCGAGGACAGAAATTCAGGCCACATAACTCACTGGCCAGTGTCCACCTGAGACCAGGGTAGACTCAACTTTGGAGCTGCTACCCCTCTCACCAAAGTCATGATAACTAAAGAAAACTCTCACGTATAATTGCTGTGTTGGGCACTATTCTGAACACTTCCTATATATTATTCTATTTACGCTATTGTTACCATCCCCATTTCACAGATGAGGAAACTGAGGCATGGAGAGATCAATTATTTTACCTAAGGACAGGATTCCAGATTCAAACGCAAGTAACAGTGCCATTGGCCCACATGTTTAACCATGAAGCTCACTGCCTCCCCACCAAGAATGTTACGTGGGTCCTGAGATGGGCTGAACTGTGTCCCCCAAAGTTCAAATGTTGAAGCCCTAACCCCCAGTACCCCAAAATGTGACTGTATTTGGAGATGGGCCACTTAAAGAGCAAATTAAGCTAAAATGAGGTCCTGGGGGTGCTGCTGATCCAATAGGTCCGGTGTTCTTATAAGAAGAGGAAATTTGGACAGAGAAAGAGACACCAGGGACACCACACAGGAGAAAGACCGTGCGAGGACACAGTGAGCAGGCAGCCATCGGCAAAGCCAAGGACAGGGGCCTCAGAAGAAAATAAACCTGCTGACAACCTGACCTTGGACTTCCAGCCTCCAGACTGTGGGAAACAAATCCCCGCTGTTTAAGACACCCAGTCTGCAGTATTTTGCTATGACAGCCCCAGCAAATGAGGGCCCTCACCTACCGCAGTTTGCTAAGCGCAGAAATCATACGGCTGAAGTGGAAAGTGAATCAGCCTCTTTCCTTGTACAGTATTTGCAGCAGGCAGAGTGTAGGAATCTTCCAGATATCCTGAGGGCTTCACAACCCTGGTCTGACCACTGACCCACTGGGCTTGTTGAAAAGCCTCCCAGCTGGTTCCCCAAACCCGTCCTCTGTCCTCCCTCCTCCCAGAGCTGATGGTGCCGCCCCTCTTCTACGGACCTACAGCGGGTTCCCATGGCTGTGGAGCACCCGTGATCCCACAGCTTGACACCCAAGGCCCCTGATGTGGCTGAGCCACCGTTTGGGGTGCCTCCTGTCCACCAATTCCCCACTATTGTCCCTTCATCTGTCCCCAGTGCAGAGTCTGCTCCAACCCAAATGCCCACTCACTGCCATCCTGGAATGCTCCTCCCTACCCCCTCCCCTCCTTTCGTCAAAATCTCATTCTTCTTGCAAGACCCAACGCACACGCCCTGCACGTGAAACGCAGAGCATTCCACCTCACCGGAGCCACTCTCTCCGCCGTCCCCCATGGCACCGTGCAGAGACCTGTGACAGCACCTGTCGCAGAGGCAGGGATGGTCACAGTCATTACATGTGAGCCCTCTGGGGTCCAAATGCATCTTATTTCTCTTTGCCTCTTTGCTTGCCGGGCATCTGGAGCAGTGCCTCAGCCTTACACGGCGGCTTGCCAAATATTCGTGGACCCAAATCCAGCAGGTATAGGACACAATTATGTCCCTGAAAGGCTGTCCTGTCGGGAAGCCTGCAGAATGCTAAATGTAGCCTGTAATGAGAGTTGCATGAGCTATGTATTGTTCACTGATCAATGCTTGAAAATAACTGAAGCAGAACGCAACTCCCCTCCACTTCTGTGCACCGCTTCTTTGGATGTCGATGCTGGGGACAGAGACTCTACATCCCCCGAAGCTAGCACAGCGCCCAGCATGATGTGGGTCTACAAAGGAAGCATTTGTAATAAAATAAAATAAAATAAAAACCAAATCCTAACCACTTTGCCCCTGACGTCCACTCTATCAGCCAGCAGTCCCAGGTAGGACTCGCCCACCTACCACCCCCCTCCTCCAAGACAAGCCTGAGGACACTTTCCCTTGTCCAGCATCTCTCTCTCCCACAAACGCTCCTCTTCCAAATACTGATTATGATTTTCATTTCCCTGCTTCTGTTAGATTTTCCCTGAGAGCACATGTCACTTCTGATTAATAATCCTTATTTGTCATCACTATTGCCCACCTTATAAGACACATTTCTCATCATCGTTCCCCAACCTCTTCATCACGTCCTCCTTGAGACACTCTCCTGATTTAAATGTCATTGACTTACAAGGTTTTTTTAAACCACTTTCTCCAGATAGGACAAGGGGTGACACACTCAGAGGATCTGTGTGTCTGGCAATGTCCATCTTTTGCCCTGACGGGCACCAGGTTTCTCGATTCTGG
The DNA here is from genome assembly GCF_000956105.1 of Propithecus coquereli. NCBI lineage: Eukaryota > Metazoa > Chordata > Mammalia > Primates > Indriidae > Propithecus > Propithecus coquereli. The sequence goes on along the minus strand of NW_012149397.1, from coordinate 2,955,205 downwards.
TCCATCTCTCTCGGTGAGCTAAACATGCTAGCAGATTTCCTTTCTTTCCTAAGTAAGCCGTTCTTTCTCTTTGGAACCTTAGCATATGTTTCCCTTGTCCTTATAATTCAGGAATTTCACCAGGATATTTCTAGGTGTATTTGTTTGCTTTTGTTTTTCATTAATGCTACCCTGGGATCAGTGGTTTTATTCAATCTTAAGACAAGGTTTTCTTAGGTTAGGAAAATTTCCTCCTCATATATGCTGAACAATTACTTTTCTTCCATCTGTTCCTTTTCCACCTTCTCACTCTTCCACTATTCACATGTTATCATAGGAACTAAATTTTCACTCATGGTTTCCTTTTTAATATTATTCAATTTCATCTTCCAGAATAGCTCTTTGGACCTCATCGGTGACCACACTCTTTTTTGGTTATTCTGATTTCTTCAAGATTTCTGAAACCATGTTTTTGTAAATGCCAGATTTTTTTTTTTTTTTTTTTTTTTTTTTGCAGTGGTATCATCATAGCTCACTGTAACCTCAAAATCCTGGGCTCAAGCAATCCTCCTATATCAGCCTCCCAAGTAGCTGGGACTACAAGTGCACACCACCAGGTCTGGCTAATTGTTTCTATTTTCAGCAGAGATGGGGTCTCATTCTTGCTTAAAGTGGTCTTGAACTCCTGACCTCAAGTAATCCTCCCGCCTCAGCCTCCCAGAGTACTAGTATTACAGGTGTGAGCCACTGTGCCCGGTCTGCCAGATTTTTTCTATAATGATGCCTCCTTGAGAATTTTCACTATTCTCTCGTATTTTTTTTCTTTTTTGTGAGACAGAGTCTTGCTCTGTTGCCCTGGCTAGAGTGCCGTGGCGTCAGCCTAGCTCACAGCAACCTCCAGCTCCTGGGCTCAAGCAATCCTTCTGCATTAGCCTCCTGAGTAGCTGGGACTACAGGCATGTGCCACCACGCCCGGCTAGTTTTTTCTATGTATTTTTAGTTGTCTGGCTAATTTCTTTCTATTTTTAGTAGAGACGGGGTCTCGCTCTTGCTCAGGCTGGTCTCGAACTCCTGACCTTGAGCAATCCACCTGCCTTGGCCTCCCAGAGTGCTAGGATTGCAGGCATGAGCCACCGCGCCCGGCCTTCACTATCCTGTTGCACAGATTCTCCTCCGGCCCGGGTAGCTGGCCCCCTGCTCTGCGCACAGGCAGCTTTGCAACACCAGCATCAGCAGTGACTCGGGGTAGCATCTCCTAGGAAGGAACCGTCCGGATTTGTACTGAAGCTGCATTTTCACAAGCAGCACACGGCTCTTCCTAGCTTGGGGGGCTGAGGGAGACAAGGGGAGTGGGCCGCAGCCAGGGCCACCATGGCACCGTGACCAAATGGGATTGTTTAGCTTAGTCTTTCTCCCACAAACTCCCAAGGCCACTGGAGCAGGCCGTGTTCCACTGGTAGTTTATTTCTCCACCGCTGCAAACACCAGGCTGTTTGTGCCTCAGAACGTCGCAGACCAGCAGCTGGCGGGAGCCGGAGCTGAGCCTGTTGTGTGGTCTTGGCTGGGAGCAAGCTGTTTCTCTCAGCTGAGGGGCAGGGAGGTGACTCTCTTTCCCTGACTCCCTGGGGCCAAGAGCAGGCCTCTCCGACCTGGGGTCGTGGAGCGTCACAGCCCACCAGTGCGGATGGGTCAGGGTCAGCATGCCTGGCAATTCCTCCTACGCCCCCAAGGCAGCGGGCAGGAGCAGGTCCTTCCTGCCTGGATTCACGGTTTGCTGTGCCTGGTCATTGCCCAACCCTGGAGGAGAGGCCACACTTCTCCTGTGCCCCCAGCCCCTTCCCCGACCTGGTCCTTGGAGAATGAAGCGCCGACCTGCTTGCTTCTGTGCAGCTCTCAGGAGAACTCGCAGTTTTACACAGACCCTCCAGTTCTTGGGGTACTAAAAAGGGGGTTGAGAGAGAGCAAGGGTCAGGAGAGTGCACTGAGGCTGCCATCGGTCCTCCCAGAACCCAGAGCTGCCTCCTAGTGGCTCCATGGCCCTGGTGACCCCCTCACCACAGCGTGACGGACCATCTACTCTCCTGGGGTTGACGGGCTCCAGACACCGGGGAATATGTCATTTGCCCTTATGTTTGCCTACATGCCTTACAGGTATGTGAACTATAAGTGAAAACTGGACACCTTCTATCATCTCTCTAAAAAGCTTTTATTTTATTTTATTTTTTTTGAGACAGAGTCTCACTCTCTTGCCCGGGCTAGAGTGCCGTGGCATCATCCTAGCTCACAGCAACCTCAAACTCCTGGGCTCAAGCGATCCTTCTGCCTCAGCCTCCCGAGTAGCTGGGACTAGAGGCATGCGCCACCATGCCCAGCTAATTTTTTCTATATATATATATTTAGTTGTCCAGATAATTTCTTTCTATTTTTAGTAGAGACAGTGTCTCACTCTTGCTCAGGCTGGTCTCAAACTCCTGAGCTCAAACGATCCTCCCGCCTCGGCCTCCCAGTGTGCTAGGATTACAGGCGTGAGCCACCGCGCCCTGCCTGAAAACACAATCTTAAAGGAGCATCTTTGCTAATAGTGTAAAACCCTGTAACCCTTTGAGCAAATTATTCTGGGAATTTTCTGACGAGAAGGATTGAATAAATTATGACATGCAATAATTTTCATACGCATCCCCAACTATATGAATTATTACAGCACAAGGGAAAGAAGGAAAACCAACTGTTCTAGAATACTCAGGGGAAAAGGAAGGCGAATGCTGCTCTGCTCTCCGTGTCTTCGCTCTCCTGCGCGTTTCTCTCTGCCCGCCCCAGCGCCCAGCCAGCTGCTCTCCCAGACAGCTCACTGCGCCCTCCGCGCGCTCCCGCGGTCCTCCCGAGTCTGTCGAGTCTGTCGCATTTAGACCGGCTGCCTCTCTGAGGCCTCTTGAGTTTCTGAGAATTGTGCTTTATTGGTCAGATAACCCGGCACGCCCAGAAAGCTCACCGTGTGGGGCGGGATAGTGGGACAAGCACCACCATCATGATTTCATTCTCACTCAACAGAGTGACAGAGATGACGAATGAGCTTTGGTCCAGATAGTCTATTTTCTAAAAGAAAAAAATATATATTTCTGGAAACACAACTATTTTCAGAAATCAGACCCTGGCGAGAGCCTACTTTTCGAAAAAAAAGATACATAGTCCATTTTTTGTTGCAGAAAAAATAACATTGATTAGTGACAGCCAAGACACTGGGACCGTGCCTGACTGGCAACAGTTGGAGGTGAGTGGCAGTATCTCCTATAAATGGGCCATTCGCCGGCTGTGGTGGCTCACACCTGTAATCCCAGCACTGTGGGAGGCTGAGGTGGGAGGACTGCTTGAGGCCAGGAGTTTGAGACCAGCCTGGGAAACATAATGAGACCCTGGTCTCTACAAAAATAAGAAGACAACTAGCCAGGCATGGTGGTTTGCACCTGTAGTCCCAGCTACTTAGGAGGCTGAGGCAGGAGGATTGCTTGAGCCCAGGAGTTCAAGGTTGCGGTGAGCTATGATCACCACTGCACTCCAGCCTGGGCAACAGAGAAAGATCCTGTCTCAAAACTAAATAAATAAATGTTATTTTTAAAAATGAGCCATGCTTTCCTCTGATAAGATGGCAGTGAGAAATAAAACAAAAAAGAAAGAAAAAGATTAAAAAAAAAAAAAAGGGCCAGATTCGGTGGCTCACGCCTGTAATCCTAGCACTCTGGGAGGCCGAGGCGGACGGATCACTCAAGGTCAGGAGTTCAAGACCAGCCTGAGCAAGAGTGAGACCCCGTCTCTACTAAAAATAGAAAGAAATTAGCTGAATAACTAAAAATATATAGAAAAAATTAGCCGGGCATGGTGGCACGTGCCTGTAGTCCCAGCTACGTGGGAGGATCAGGCAGGAGGATCGGTTGAGCCCAGGAGTTTGAGGTTGGAGAAAGCTACGATGACGCCACTGCATTCTACCCAGGGCAGCAGAGTGAGACTGTCTCAAAACAAAAAAGAAAAAAAAATGAGCCATGAATTCTAGAATTTGCCACAGAGCCCTCTAATCACACCTGGATCCCACAAGCTTCTGAGTTTGTGGTCCCTAATTGTAAGTAAGCAACGTGAGGATATAAATTAGGCAACCCAGGATTTTATTAAGCACTTCCTGTGTCAGGTGCAAAACATTCTCCACAGCAGTTTTTTCGATCGCGAACTGGTCAGCCTTGAGAATGTATATATTGTCCCATTTCACAGGCGAGAAAACAAAGACTTAGTTCAAGTCACTTTTGTGGGAGGTAGAGGTCCCCCAGTTCCTAGCCCAGGGCTCTTTCCATGACACACGTAGGACTGAGTTTCAGGACACTGCTGGCTCCAGGACAGAGACATGTCCGTGTGCATTGAAAACGTAACACAGCAAACAATGGCCCTTAAATCCTACCTGTCGATAGTGTCTGGAAGATGCACGTGCTTTTTCCTTTTTATTTTGAAATAATGTTAGATATAGAGAAAGTTACAAAGATAGTACAGAGTGTTCCCGTATACCTGTCACCCAGCTTTCTCTACTATTAACGTCTTACACAGCCGTGGTACATGTATCCAAACAATGAGATTGGCATTGGTGCAATAGCATTCACTGCAGGATTTATTCACATTCTCCCAGTTTTTCCACTATTGTCTTTCTTTACTGCTCCAGGATCCAATCCAGGACGCCCCATTGCATTTATGTGGTGTATGTGCATCATATTTCCTTATTCTTCTCCAGTTGGTGACAGTTTTCCAGTCTTTCCTTGTCTTTCATGACCTTGAGACTTTTAACGAGCAGGGGTCAGGTATTTTGCAGAATAGCCTAAAATTTGATCTTCTCTGCAGTTTCTCAAGAATAGACTGAGCTTTCTGGAATTAGAAGTATATCACAGAGGCAATGTGCCCGTCTGTCACATGGCATCAACAATACTTACCACTGGTGATGTGACCCTTACCCAGCTGGTTAACATGGTGTCTGCTTCTCCACCACAGAGGTACTGCTTCCCCCTCAGTTACTGAGTCACCCCAGACTCAAGAGGAGGGGAATTCAGCTCCGTCTCCTTTGGGTGGTGGCACCAAAAATTTGTGATCTTATGTTAAAACCACCACAGTAATTAGTACATTTTTGGACAGATATCTTTGATGTTATTCAAATATCCTGTTTCTCCTTAAAGTTTCATCCATTAATTTTACCGTTAATCAAGGGTTCTGCCTGCAGTGATCACTACTGTGGTGTCCCCTGGTGCTTTTCTGTTTCCCTCACTCCTTCTACACTTATTCACTGGCATTTTCTGAAAAGAATAGTTGTTCTTCCTGCTCCACTTATTTATTTCAATAATTTATATCAATTTGGATTCATTCTTTGGGTGGCCACTAAGATCGTGCTATTTATTTTGTTGTTCAAACTGTTCCACCTTTGGATATTGGGCGCTCTTTCAAGCTGGCTCCCCATCCTTCTGCAGTGGCCCCACTGATTTTCCCGACGCCGTTCTTACTTGTTGGCACTTTGAAATGTGTCCAGGGCTTATTTTCAGAGGCTGGGACTCTGCATAAGATGATTAGGGGATAAGTGAGAAAGAAACAAAGTAAATGGCAATTTTTCTCTTGAAAGGAGATAGAAATAATTTTTTTACACTTTTATTTGGAAATTTCAAGATTACAAAAGGATGAACAGGTCAAAGAACTCCCATACACCATTAGCTCAGATATCCTATCATCACCGTCTTACCCTGCTTGCTTTATCTCACATCTTATCTAGCTACATATTTCTTCTGAACCGTTTGAGAACAGGTTGGCATGTCATGGCCCTTCAGCTCTAAATGCTTCAGTGGGTGCTTCCTGAGAACACCGTCGTCCTCTTACATAATCACAGCACGACTGTCAACTTTGGGAAGTGTAACATTGATGCAATCCCGTTATTGTCCATATTCCAGTTTTGTCCGTTGATTCAATATTGACCTTTATAGTATTTTCAAAATTAGTTTTCGAACAGATCAGCTGAGACTGATGTTTGTGATCTTACTGGTCCTCATCCCTGGCATGGTGACCGTAGCCCCTCTCCTCTGTAGGCTCCTCTGTATTGGACTTGGGTGACAAGCCTCCCCGGCCACACCCGCACAGACGCTCCAGACTGAGCACAGGCTGGACCTGGCTGGGTCCAAGCAACGCCCTTGCAGAGTGTCTTGGGAGAATTATATTCTATGATGACAGACACAAGCTAGTCCTTATTTTTTCCTAGGGTAAGTGACCTTTGCCCTAAATAAATGGGGAAGCTGTGGACGGTGCTGACGGGACCTTTGGCATCAGACAGCCTGGGCTCAGAGCCCAGCACCAGCATTTACTGGTTCTGTGATTTAGACAAGAATTTAAACTTTCTATGCCTGGCTCCTTGCTGGTAACAGGAAATAATAAGATCAACCTCCCAGAGCTCTTGATATCATTAAATGAAATAATTTTCAAGATTGCATTAATAATTGCAAAATAAGATTTGTTGTTCACTGTCACTTCTGTGATGTCAGCACCCGATGAGCGGACAGGACACTCTGCGGACTGTAAAGGCAGCAGGTCTGGGCGAGATTCTGGCTCTCCGCATCGTTAGCTCTGGGACTGGGGCAAAGCCAGCCTTTCGGGCTCACGTCCTCGCCCACAAATACAAGAATAATGAACCTACCACACTGTAGCGAGGAGTAAATGCGGTAACATCAGTGTAGATGGCTAATGGGAATACAGATGATGATGCTCATCATGAGCGTTTATTACGAACAAGATATTATGTCAAGTGCTTTGCATGCTACGTTATTTCACGCAATTCTCAGGACAATGCATTTTTACATGAGAAAATTAAGCTTCAGAAAGGTTATATAAGTTTCCTGAGTTTACATGAACTCTAAGTCACAGTGATTTCCCTAATAATTGTTGATGTCCCTCCTACATGACTTGGTGTCACCCGATTAATTCAGGTAAACCCCAGCAGGAACCACAAGGCTGAGTTATTATGGACCATTCAGTACAAGTATTTTTTTTCTTGTAAGTCCTTTTTCAGTTAAAATTTCCGGCTATCCAAGAACTCACTGAGATTGCCCCAGACTATCTCTTATTTCCCCGGAGCTTCTTCCTATGACCCAAACACACCATCAAAAAAACCCGAAGTGACTTTGAAGGATAGTAATTATACGGAAACCATGGAGAGAAACTCAGACTTAAATTCAAATAGCCTGACAGAATTTTAGAGGGGAGGTTAAAAAGAAAATGTTTTTTCAAAAGGTGCTAAACTGAGCAGAACCGCTTCCATAAATGCTCCGGCATCCATCTGCAAAGTGAAGGTTTCTCCCATCATTTGTTTTCTCTTTGTTTCCTCTAGTTTTCTTTCCTCTGGAATGTTTTTTTCTTGTCTCTGTGGGATATTTGAACATTTTGAAGATCCATCTTGATTTATTTCTAGTGCTTTTGAGTGTCTCTGTATAATTCTCAGAGTGGTTGCTCTGTGCATTACGATATATGTGTGTGACTCATCACTGTCCACTGGTATCAACATCCTACCGCTCTGAGTGAGATTAGGAAAAACCTGACTTCCATTTAGGTCCCCAGTTTTAAATATCCCTGGCTGGAGTATCAGAGGATGTTATCATTACATATGATGTATAAAACTCATGAGGAAAATGAGAGTCCACTCTATGTACCCATGTTTCTGCTCTTTCTGTTCCTTCTTGATGTTTCAAGGTTCTTTCTTTCATTATTTCCTTTCTGTTTCAATAACTTCCTTTAGCCAATCCTTAAGAGTAGCTCTTTAGTGATAAATTTATTTTCATTTTCCAGTGTCTGAAAATATCTTTGTTCTCCCATAATTACTATAGAGAATTTACAGTTGACAGTTTTTTTCTTTCTTTTTTTTTTTTATTGGTAAAAACAGGTTTATACGTCAATGGGCTCAGATGGGGATTTTTCCCTCCAAATTCTGAGCACCAAAGAGCACTGCAGTCTTTTATACACTCTGCTTAAGAGGGAGGGGCACAGTTACAACAGGGTTAACTTTAATGAGGCAGAGTCCTAAGTTACTTTACAGCCTGGTACACTAATTGCTACAGGTGATTTATGAGGGGAAAGGTCGCAGGGGAGGAGGGGCCTCAGGTAAGGAATGCAAAGGACAAAGCCCGGTAGTGGAATTTTCCACTTTGGTGGAATTTTCCAATTTTCCACTTCAAAACCGCAGGTATAAGCTAATCACCAGGCTGGGTGTGGTGGCTCATACCTGTAATCCTAGCACTCTGGGAGGCTGAGGTGGGAGGACTACTTGAGACTAGCCTGGGCAAAATAGTCAGACCTCATGTCTAAAAGAATAAGAAAAATTAGCCAGGTGTAGTGGCTCATGTCCATAATCCCAGCTACTGGGGAGGCTCAGGCAGGAGTAGTGCTTGAACCCAGGAGTTTGAGGTTACAGTGAGCTATGACTGGGCCACTGCACTCCAGCCTGGGTGATAGAACAAGACCCTATCTCTAAAAAAATAAAATGGATCTTCAGTGGAATAAGGATTGGTTATGAAGATGTGGCTCAGCCTCAGTGAAATACAGCCAGGGTCAGCTAATGAGCTTCAGCATCCCCAGACACTAGGAACAAAAATTAAACAGAAGGCACATTTTTCTTTGGAGAGGGTCAAACTTTTCCTCAAATTCTGAGGAATCTGTGATCACAAACTTAACAAACTACTTCTATAATTCACCTCTTTTTGCTTCAACTCCAGTCCTCACCAAGGAATCTTCCAGTGACCAAGAACTAAGAAAACTAATTACTAATTTGCCAGGTACTGTGACTAAAGGAAGGCAGCATTCTGGAGAGGAGACTGGTTAGTGAAGATACAGATCTGACTTAAGTGAATAAACTGACATCTGGTTTCCAAATCAATCTCTTATGAAATCGGTCTGGCATGACCCTATCTCATTTGGTCTGACCAAGTTTTTGAACTTACAAAATAGAACCAACCTTGGACATTCAACATCTCTTTCCTGATTTACCTCCCCGCTCTCTGAGGGTGTCCTGTTTAGGTTTTGTCCCTAGAGCCTGCCTCATGGCCTGCCACAGGTAGACAGGCCAGAGGTATTTGTTAATCAAATGCATGAAACAAAAGCTCTTTACCCATAGCAGGGGAGGGGCAGGAATTATATATACCAATAGCAGGGACAGTATTCCTGCCTGGCAGCATTTCCTTGAGTTATTGAGATGGACAAAGAGTTACCCAGGAAGTTAAGAGTAGCCTGTGTTTAATGAGGTTTAGTCCAAAATACAAAGCAAGGTGCTAGCAGTTGTCTCAATGCTAATGTTAATACAATTGTAAACAATGGCTTTTTCTTCTCCCATAAAGGCAAGTTACAGGAAGTATATCAGAGAGACAGGATAAGATATTTGAGTCTATTTTTTAAAATGACCCTGAAAGCCAGCAATATTGTTGCAGTTTAAAAGGCTCTCCATACACCCTTCACCCTACCCTGTTTATCAATTCAAATTCTGGGACTTTCTTTTGAGACTTTTAGCGTGCACAGTTCATTTTTCTTGGTTTTGTTGCTGATCTTGGTGAACCTTCTGTCACTGGATGGGGAAGGAAGCCAGCCAGGTTCTTTATGAGTTCTTCTGAGGAATTGTGACTGTGACAGTCTTCACTTCAGTGTATGCTTGCAGACCATACTCGCCCAGCTCCCGGCCACTCCCCGACATCTTGTAGCCGCCAAACGGGGACTGGGCCCCAAACACATCATAGCAGTTGACCCACATGGTGCCAGCCTGGAGGGCTTGGGACAGATAATTGGCCTTGTCCAAGTCCTTTGTGAAGACAGCTGCTGCCAGTCCATAATTGGAATTGTTGGCTCTCCCAACAACTTCCTCTGTGGTCTTGAACTTCAGGATCTGCATCACTGGCCCGAAGATCTCCTCTTTGGCGATGGTCATGCCATCTTGCACATCTCCGAACACAGTGGGCTGGATGTAGTAGCCACGGTCAGCGGCAGGCCCCCCACCACACAGCAGGTTCGCTCCTTCTTGCTTCCCGGAGTTGATATAGCCAAGGATCTTCTTAAACTGAGTCTCGTCTACCTGCGGCCCCTGCTCCGTCTTGCTGTCAAAGGGGTTCCCGACCACTCAAGACTTGGCCCGGGCAACGCTCTGCTCCACGAACTCGTTGTAAACGTCCTCCTGCACAAAGGTCCGGGAGCCAGCACAACAGTACTGACCCTGGTTGAAGAACAGGGCAAAGCGGGCCTGCTCCACGGCCCAGTCCATATCAGCATCGGACATGATGATGTTGGGGCTCTTGCCCCCCAGCTCCAGGGTCACTTTCTTGAGGTTGCTACTCCCTGCAGCAACCTGGATTAGGTGGCCGACCTCGGTGGAACCTGTAAATGCTACTTTGTCCACATCCTCGTGGGAGGCGATGGCAGCCCAGCAGCAGGGCCAAATCCAGGAACAATGTTGACCACACCAGGTGGAAAGCCAGCCTCCTTGATCAAGTTGGCCACACACAGGGCAGTGAGGGGCGTCTGCTCAGCTACCTTCATCACAACCACATTTCCAGTCGCCAAGGCTGGGCCCAGTTTCCATGCTTGCATCAGGAGCGGGAAGTTCCATGGAATGATCTGCCCGCACACCCCCACGGGTTCATGGCGAGTGTAGCTGAAGAAGTCCCCATCGATGGGAATGGTTTTCCCGTGGTACTTATCCGCCCACCCAGCATAATACCGGAGATATTTGAGAACCATGTCCAAATCGACCAGGTAGGAGGTAACATAAGGCTTGCCATTGTCCAGGGTCTCCAGGGCTGCCAGGCAGGTTCGGTCTCGCTCAGTCAGATCGGCCAGGCTGTTCAGCAGCCGGCCCCTGCAGGATGCGTCCATGTGGCGCCAGGGTGAGCCCAGCTGGAAGGCAGCCCGGGCAGCCTTCACTGCCCTGTCCACATCTTCCTTGTCTCCTTCAGCTACCTGACAGATGACCTCTCCAGTGGCCTGATTGACGGTGGGAAATGTTTTCTTGCTGACAGCGTCATGCCATTCGTTGTCTATGAAGATCTTGTTGTAGAAGATCTCGGGCTGCTGATTCGGGGCCGGCACGGCCTGGGTGGCTGCGGCGCGCAACATGCTGCAGCTAGGCCGGCGGTGCAGACCTGAGCCGACAGTTTTTTTCTTTGAGCACTTATAAAATGTGCCTCGTTTATGACCTACGTGATTTCAGAAGAGAAATCTGTTCTCGTATGTTTTCAATGGTGTTGCCTATAGGTAATGCCCCATTTATCTCTGGCTACTCTCAGGATTTTTTTGTCTTCTTTTTTTCAGAAGTTGAGTTGTAATGTATCTTGGTTTAGATTTCTTTGGGTTTATTCTGTTTGAGATTTGCTCAGTTTCATGCATATCTAGACTTGTGACTTTTGCCAAATTTGGGATATTTCAGCCACATATATTTATACACTCTTTCAGCCCCACTCTCTTTTGCTTTTACTTCTGGAATACTGATGATACAAATGTTAAATATTTTTATGATTGTCTCACAGGTTCCTGAGGCTCCGTTTATTTTTTTTTCCCGTCTATTGTTCAGATAGAGTAAATTCTAATGTTTGCTCCTCAAGTTCAGTGATTCTATCCTGTCATGTGTCTTCTACTATTGAGCCTATCCCGTGAGTTTTTTTTTAATTTCTGTTGTATCTTTCAGTTCTATGGTTTCCATTTGGTCTTCTTTAGAACTTCTATTTATTTGCTGAATTTTTCTTCTTTTTATTTGTTTCATGGTTTCAAGATAATATGTAACCATTTGTTGAAGAAATTTTATGATGACTGCCTTAAAATTTATATCAGATAATTCTAATATCTGATTCAACTTGGTGGTGGTGTCAGTGATTTCTTTTCTCATTCAAGTGTGATTTTATTGCTTCTTGGCACAATGAATGATTTTATATTGATTTAAACTCTGAGTCTGTTTAAATCTTTTATTTTAAAAGGCAAGCACCCTGTTCAGTTTGGCATGCAGTTCCTGGCCTAGTTTTGTGGCCATTGGTTCCAAAGACAGCTACCTTGGCGTCTTTGGGCACCAGGGGAGGGGAGTCTCAGGCTGATGAAGACAAAGAGACGGTCTTGACTGGGGCTTGTAGTGAGAAGATGCCCCTCTTGATGATCCCCAGTAGCGCCAGGTCTCAGGGTGGGAGAGGGGACTCTCAGGCCCTGTGGGAAGGGAAGCACTTCCCCTTGCTGCTGGCTGTTAACAGGGCTCCACTTGTCAGTGACGCTGGGTTTGTCTGCTGTTGTCAGAGAAATTCCTATTTGTTCTGTGGGAGGAATGAGCCTACCTGGGCTAGGTTGGGTCAGGAAATTTTGGGTCTAGGTCACCTTCTTTCATTGGATGAGGAGATTTAAGACATGCTACCACTGTCTTATTTTTCCCTACATGGGGTCCCAAGCAAGTTCATCTTCTCTTATCACCTTTCATAGCTCTCCTCTGATCGACTCTTTCGTTATTTTCTTGTTTTATAGTTGTTCTTATTGTTGCATTTTCCTCTAATTTGGTCTTGCAGTCTCTCTCTGGAGAGACCTATAAACTCTAGCCCTGCCCTGATGTGGCTCCAGGGGTCGTGGCTGTGGATGTTTTACAGTGTGCCTTTCACAGGGTACTTCTTTGTCCTGGAAGATGGTCTAATGCCTAAGTGTCCAACCCATGACCAGGTGTCCCTCCCATGGGAAACCCTTATGGCTCTTGCCTGACCTGGTCCAGTTTATTTCTACCAAGATAGCCACTCTCTAGGAGAACCCTGAATGAGAAAGAAGTCCGGTTCGGTCATGTTGGTCAAGTGAGATACAGAGGAAGCAACTCAGCAAAACCTGGGAAATAACAGAAGCATTCTCTTACAGATGTGCAAGAGAAGAGGGAAGCACGCTTCGCAGGGCGAAGGGGAGGGGCGGCCGGCAGCCATCCAGGACACACATGCTCCCAGTGGGTAGGGAGCCAGAGCGTGAGAGGGGCCTGTAGGCCAAAGCCTTATTGGGGCCCGGGTGTTACCCAGGGAAGTTTCCCTCAGGGAGTTCTAATTGGTGGGTTAGAGAAAGCAGGCACGAGTTCCATGGAGTCACACTGCGACTGAGAAGTGGGCACTGTGACATGTCTGGGCAGTCCAGGTGGAGTGTGGGGGTCAGTGGGCTGAGTCCAGAGGTTGGATCTAGCTGTCCCTTAGTGAGGTGGTCACCTAGAGGTGATTACACGTAAGGCAGATATCTGGATTGACCACACTGAGGAACTGGCAGGAGGAGGAGGACTGGAAACTGTGTGAAGAATGACTAAGCCCCTTGTTTCTGGTAGGAGAAGGTTAAATTTATATTCAAAATGGACGCCAAGGCAACATAACATTACAAGAATTTACTCCACTTATCCAGAGGAGCAAGTTGAAACAGGTCTGTCATCTTGTCTGGACTAGAAATCTATGTTTAACTTTTTTTTTTTTTTTTTTTTTTGAGA
>NW_012149397.1:2920719-2941167 GCF_000956105.1 Propithecus coquereli | reverse complement strand
CAGTAGGTGGTATTTGTGGGTGAGATTCAACCACACCCTTTAAGACGAATCAGGAGATGCGGTAAGAGTGTGCAGGATGACCTCCCTGTCAGTAGGTGGCACTTGCAGGGAGGAGCGAGCTGCAGTGCTGTTTTTGGGTCCTGCAGCTAGCTCTTGTTCCTCTAGAGAGGCCCTCTTGTGCCTCGGGTGGTGGGTGGGGCCCTGGGACTTCCAGGTGTGTCCTTATTCTCCACCTCAGTGGGGGCAGGACCAGGAGTGAGTCTGGGTGGGGCTGGGTTGGGTAAGCCTTCCCTCAGGCTCCACAACTGCTGTTACAGGGGTCAAAGGTCTGGTCTTTGTTTCTGTGCAAAGCAGCCAGGAGGGGCTGAAATGGCTCCACTCAGCTGAAAGTCTGGGCTTGGGGATCAGGGCTGTCCAAGACCCGCACTCCGGAGCAGGTCTTGCTCCCCTCCACTCTCCCCCTCTCTGTGGCCTCTCCCAGGCCTCTGCCAGCAAGTGGGGCCTCAGGCTGGTGGACCTCCCCTGGCTGTGACGTGGGCCGGGAGGTTCCCTACCCAGGATCGCAGCCTGAGCTAGGTGCACAGCCCTCTTTTAGGAGGAGGGTTTCCGGTCAGGCATGCTGATCTGCCCCTAAAGGCAAACACTCCTCAGTAGGCTACTTCACAGATCTCCCTTCTGTGCCCCGGGGCAGTGCGATCGTGACCTGGGTGTACGGGGTCTGGTCTGGAGGCCTGACCCCTGGACCCTGGAGATCAATCCCTGACCCTGCCAGGGGGAGGGGTGCTGGTCTCGAATCTCCTACAGGGTGCCCAAGCTGGATCGACTTCACTCCACCTCAGGATTTGTCCCACTCTCCTGGAGTCCCCAGGCAAGTAGCACCTGGGAGGGCTGGCGGGTAGTGAGCTCGCAGTCTGAGTACCCCTCAGTCTGCTGTAGGGCCCCAAAAAGAAAGGTTCCATTGGAGATGCCTCCGTGATGGCTAAACTGTCTCTCTGGGCACCCCCGGGTAGGGAGGGGGAAGGAGAGAATGGAGCACTATGGCGTCTGCCGATAGGCTCGGGTCTGCGCCCGGGGAGGTGCCGCAAGGGAGCTGGGAGCCCGGTGCCGTGTCCGCAAGAGGCCACCGCTCACTGGCAGCAGCTGTCTCTGGGCTGGTGTCCGCAGGTCTCTCCAGCCGCTCAGGCGCCACCAGCAGCCCGAGATGCAAGGGAGGGGAAGTTAACCGCTCCACCTACCCTTGTCGCTGGTCTCCAAGCCTCTCGAGACCTTTTTCCTTCCAGTTCTCCTCCGCAACGTCTTCCCGTGGAGTATCCTGTAGTTTCAGGCACCCTTCCTTCCGACCCTCACCCGATCTATGTTTCTCTGCTCGCTTATTTTTTTCTCTTTCTTCTAAAATTTGTCTTTTTTGCAGAGACACTCTGACTGGCAGCTTTTCTCGTCTGCCATCTTGGCTCCTCTCAGAAGTTTTTAGTTTTGATGTGGTACCATTTGTTTATTTTTGTTTTTGTTACCTGTGCTTTTGGTTTCATATCTAAAAAACCATTGCCAAATCCAGTGTCCACCTTGGCCTCTCAAAAGACTAGGATTACAGGAGCGAGCCACCACGCCCAGCCACATATGGCCTTTTCTATTTCAAGGTATTTTCCTTGTATTCCTAGTCAAGTATTTTTATCACGAAAGGCTGTTGAATTTTGTCAATGCTTTTCTGTAGTTATTGATATGATTATGTGGTTTTCTCCCCTTCATTCTGTTAATATGGTGTATGACAAGATTTGGAACATCCTTGCTTTCCAGAAATAAATCCCCCTTGGTAATGGTGTATAATCCTTTTAATGTGCTGAATTTGGTTTTCTAATATTTTGTTCAGAATGTTTGGATTAATATTTATCAGATATTGGTCTATAGTTTTCTTTTTCTATAGTATCTTAGTGGCTTTGGTAAAGTCCTTTAAGCTCTGTTCCCTTTTATCTATCTATCTATCTATCTATCTATTTACTTATTTGAGACAGGGTCTTGCTCTATTGCCCAGGCTAGTGTGTAGTGGCATCATCATACTCATTGCAATCTCAAACTCCCTGGTTCAAGCAATCCTGTTGCCTCAGCCTCCCGAGCAGCTGGGAGTACAGGCATGCACCACCATGCCCAACTAATTCTATTTTTTTTTTTTTTTTTGAGACAGAGTCTCACTCTCTTGCCTAGGCTAGAGTGCCGTGGCATCAGCCTAGCTCACAGCAATCTCAAACTCCTGGGCTCAAGCGATCCTCCTACCTCAGCCTCCTGAGTAGCTGGGGCTACAAGCATGTGCCACCATGCCCGGCTAATTTTTTTTATGTATTTTTAGTTGTCCAGCCAATTTCTTTTTATTTTTTTAGTAGAGACAGGGTCTCGCTCTTGCTCAGGCTGGTCTTAAACTCCTGAGCTCAAACGATCCACTTGCCTCGGTCTCCTAGAGTGCTAGGATTACAGGCATGAGCCACTACGCCCGGCCTGTTTTTTGTAGAGATGGGTCTTGCCCAGGCTGGTCTTGAACTCCTAGCCTCAAGTGATCCTCCTACCTCAGCCTCCCATAGTGCTAGGATTACAGGCATGAGCCACTGCACCTGGCCTATTCTCTTTTCCTTTTGCTCCTCTGCCTCAACAATTTCAAATGACATGTCTTCAAGTCCATTGATTCTTTCCTCTCAATCAAACCTGTTGTTGAATCCTTTTAGTGATTTTTTTTTTCAATTCAGTTATTGTATTCTTCATTCCTAGAATTTGGTTATTTAATAGTTTGTCTTTGTTGATATCCTTATTTTGTTTGCATATGTCATCATTTTCCTGATTTTGTCTATTTGTGTTCTTTAGCTCATTTAGCATCTTTAAGATGGGTATTTTGAATTCTTTGTTGGGTAATTCATACATCTCCATTTCTTTAGGGTTAGTTTCTGGAGATGTTTTGTTCCTTTGATTGGGCCATGTTTCCCTATTGCACTATATGCCTTGTGATCTTTTGATGAGACTTGGGCATTAGAAAAAACCACCACCTCTCCTTGCCTTTATAGCCAGTCTTCATAAAGAGGAACACATTCACCAATTAGCCCAGCTAGAGATTCTAGGGGCCTCTCAAATCTCTTCTGGGAATGCCTCTTTCTGGAACCGTGGGTGTGATTTCCCACATAAAGAGGTTTGCCCGTTTCTTTTCAAGGAACTCATGATTTCTTGCTCCCCCTGGCGTCTGTCTGTGGCACTACAGTCTCTCTGGTACTATAAGAAGACTGTAGTTCTCACATTTGTTCTTAGCAGGCCTGAGGTATCCAAAATGTGACACTGTTCCTGTCAGTGCTCTGAGTCATACGAACAAAAATCAGTTCCCCAGGCAGCCCCATGATAAGCTAGAACATTGGACATACACTCCACTCTACTCTCTTCCTTTTGAAAAAGAAGCTGCAAGTTGGTAGTTTTCTACAGATTGTGCTGCCCTCTGCTTAGCACTGGGAGTTTTGGTGGGCAAATTCAATGGACTTTCTTACCTGATTCAAATTGCCCTTCTTGGTTTTTGCACTCACCTGGGTGCTGCAACCTTTAAACTGATTTCTGGAGTTCTCACAAAGGCCATTTAGTCCACATATTGTTGTTAAGTCAAAGTCTCTATGGGGCTTCCTATTATGCCATTTTGCTGATGTCATTCTCCACACACCATTGTTTTTTCAGTACTTAATTACTATCTGGCACTACAAAGATGCCCCAGGCTCATTTTGTATATTCCCAGCTACAGTTTTAGAAATCAGCCATTCTCCCTGGGAACCATTCCTTTCATTAGAGAATGGTATTAGGAATCAAGATCTGGGTGGGCTGACTGCAGTTTGGTAGAGCGCATTTCCAATAGCTCCCTGAGAAAGAGTACATGGAAGATAACCTTTTTGGAGACCTAATCCATGTCTTAAAATAGCTTTATTCTACCTTTACACTTATTTGATAATTTGGTTGGGTAAAATTTTAGCTAGCAAACTTTTCCCTAAGAATTGGGGAGATTGTTTTTGCTGTGTTGCTGTTGAGAAATCATTACTAATTGTTAATCTTTTCTATCTGACCTTTTTTCCTTTCTAGAAACTTAAGTCTTTATGTTCTGAAATTTCAGTTATGGTGCCTTGGAGGAAGTATATTTTGATGCATTGTGCCTGGTTGTGTCTTTTAGCTCTGCAAAATTTAAATTATTATTTCCTGACCTTACTTTTATCCTTTCTGGAACTCCTACAATTTGGATTTTGGACCTCTTGGACTCTAATTTTCATACAGGTTCTCTTTTCTCCCACCTTATAT
Source organism: Propithecus coquereli (assembly GCF_000956105.1). Taxonomy (NCBI): domain Eukaryota; kingdom Metazoa; phylum Chordata; class Mammalia; order Primates; family Indriidae; genus Propithecus; species Propithecus coquereli. The sequence goes on along the minus strand of NW_012149397.1, from coordinate 2,936,865 downwards.
CTTTACCTTTAATCTGTCTAACATTTGGAAAATTTCCTCACTGTATTTTCCAGTGACTGTTTTTTTATTTCTGCTATTATGTTTTAAATTAACAGGAACATTTTTTTCTCCTGAGAGTTCCACGTTTTGTAGCATTCTGCTCTTATTTTCTAGATGTAATCTTACCTTACATCTCTAAGGATATTCATAACAGAGTTGGCAGAGGGAAGTTTTGTTATCATTGCATTTGATTCCTCTTAAGTTGCTTTCCTCTTTGGATGCTTTCTTCTAGATAGAGTCTCCTGAGTAAGAGTTGGGGGCTAAAACACTAACTGACAAAAGGGAATGGGTAGGACCTGTCAACTTTGAACTTAATTGTTCACAGTGAGCCATATTTTTTGTAATCTCTGGCGTCAATATGTTTACATTTTTCTTCTCTGGTATGGTGGACAGTATATATAAAGCCACTTAATTTTGTTTCCAGTATAATGTTGGGTAGAAAGAAATTTGGCCTTGCCCTTTGAATGTTATACTAGATAAGTGTGTGTTTGCTTGGGGACCTTGGGTCATACTGGATGGCCTTAACAATGTGGTTTATGGCTGGGGTTGGACAAATCCATATAGTCTTAGGGTAGGGGGCAGACCACATCAGAAAGACCAAGAATGTGACTTGGGTGGAGGTTTGGGGTCATGCACTATCAGTTGACCTAGATACTAATTACATGAAGCCAAAGTAAAAAAATATCTGGATTCTAAGGCTTTAGTGAAATTCTTTGGTTGGCAGTACTTTGTACATACTGTCACACATTGATGCTGGTAATGTTTTCTGATTCCAGGGGGACAGGACAACAGACCTGTGCTGGACTCTGCCCTCTGCATCTTTCTTTGGCTGATTTTGATCTATAACATTTCCCTGTGATCAACTATAACCATGAATACAATAGCTTTCGGTGGGTTCTGTGAGTCCTAGCAAATCTTCCAACCTGAAAGTTGGTTTTAGGAAGCCCCCAGACTTACAAGTACTCTTGTTTTCTATTCACTCTGATTGGCACCACCCAGAGTCACTCTATTACCTTTTCTAAAGAATAAACCTCCAAATGCCAACTGTGGTGGGATAAAGAGTTGCCTAGCAATGTGGTAATGAGGAGAAGCCCAAGGCTTCCATTGTCCATCCAATCTTCTCTATTTTTGTGCCTCTTTTACCCTGTCCCAGAGGTAACTGGTGCTGAGAATTCTGAACTGTAAATAAATTTGTTAGTTTCTCCATTGCTAGTTTAGAATTGGGCTTTCTTGGGTCTAGCAAATTAGATTAACACCCATCCATCTGCTTTCCAATTCTGGCTGTTGTTTCTTCTATTTTCTCCACCTTCGTGGGTTTTTGTTTGAATGCATCTGTTGTAGCAGCCATAGAGACACATCATTCAGATCTCCTTTCAAAAGAATCTGATGTAAGGAGTGCAGCTGGTACTTTCTGATCCATCAAGGCATTTGTGCCAAGGCCATAACCCCCCCGGCCTGCACCCAGACACTAACTGAGCAAGGCAGGGGCAAAAAGCTAGGTCATTTTTGACTAATTTTAAACTCCACTAAAGTAATCCTTGCCTAGGGACTCTACATGGGCTCGACCAAGACTGTGTCAGAGTTGCACTACAGTCTAGGCGTTTCCTAATCAATCTTACTTTCTTTTCTCTTTTCACAGGTGTCAGGCCTACATTGGAAGTCTGAAGGTTTTCTCTACCCATGCCTACTCCCTCTCCCCTACCTTTATCCTTCCTTTATGTTTCCTCCAATAAATTCTTACACATCTAATTTTACCTTGGCATCTGGCTTTTTTGAGGACCCAAATCATCACCTAGGATTCTGAAAAGAAGTTTTGTTAGATGTTTAGCCCACTGTCTTTTTTTTTTTTTTTGAAACAGAGTCTCACTCTCTTGCCTGGGCTAGAGTGCCGTGGCATCAACCTAGCTCATAGCAACCTCAAACTCCTGGGCTCAAGCGATTCTCCTACCTCAGCCTCCCAGGTAGCTGGGATTACAGGCACGCGCCACCATGCCCAGCTAATTTTTTCTATTTTTAGTTGTTTGGCCAATTTCTTTCTATTTTTAGTAGAGACGGGGTCTCACTCTTCCTCAGGTTGGTCTCGAACTCCTGAGCTCAAATGATCCTCCCACCTCAGCCTCCCAGAGTGCTAAGATTATAGGCGTGAGCCACCGTGCCTGGCCTAGTCCACCGTCTTGATACAGAAACCACTAAGAAGTTTTTATGTTCTTCAAAGATTACACATTTCAAGTTTCATTAAACTATGAGAGAATGAATTACCTCCAATACATTAATGTTTGATTACTGAAACTTAAAATATTTCATCAAACTACCCAGGAAAATCCAGGTAGCAGAAATATATAACATGTCCATTTCTTCAAGAGGTCTGAAATAAATTTAAAAGGCCATAAAATGATACATATATATATATATGTATTATGCCATTAAAATCACTTCTACCTTCTGTACTTAAGAACTACAGAAATAAAGAAGTACAGAAGTAAACTTTGTTGTGGTGTTGAGGTAACATTACAACCTACTCCCAACATGACTGCAGAGGTGTTTAAGGTTAAGTGCCAAGATTACCATGGGGTCTCAAGTCACTTGATTAATAAATCCCATTTGAATTTTAGACCAAAAGCAGCAAATTATACATGCACCTGAAGGAATATCTTCAATGTGTCCACGTGTCGACAAATGTGTATGCATATGCAGGGGATGGGTATGAGTTAGGGAAAGGCTGACTGAACCACATTGATAACCAAATGTTAGGAGTCTGCCGTTGTTGGTAATACAGAAACATACACCGTCTTCATGTTCAAAGTCTTCATGGGGATGTCTTCTGTAATTTCTAGAATGGAAAGAAAAAGTTTTGTTTTTTTTTTTTTAAATCAATAATTTACTTATTGTGGGTATTTTTAAAAATGTTAACTTCCTAGGTAGTAAGGAATTTAGCCTAATCCTAAGGGAGGTCTGACCTTTGTCTCAGGCTCCTGAGGGGAACCTCTAAATCCTTGGAATTTCCTAATAGGAGTGTCTTTGTTACTATGGTGGGCACTTTGACCACACCTGATAGTTTATGCTAATGAGATGAGACTCAGGTAGAGTCAGCCACACCAGAAAGACCAATTATATGATTTAGGATGGGGGCTTTGGCTCAGCTGACACAGATAACATGTGGGCAATTTGAATCAATCAGGCCTACATAGTGAAACCTCAATGAAAGTTCTGTACACCAAGGCTCAAGTGAGCTTCCCTGGTTGGTAACACCGTGTGTTGTTACATATTAGGGATGGGAGGATGAAACACTGTCCATGACTCCATGGGGAGAGGATGACCTGAAGCTCCTTGTTTGGACCCCTCCCAGTTTTCTGCCCTATGCATCTCTTTCTTTGGCTGGTTCTAATTTGTATTCTTTCCCTATAATAAATAAAACTGTGAGCACAATAACTTTCAGTAAGTCTGTGAGTCCTTTTAGCAAATTACCGAACCTGAGGGTGGTTAGGAAAACCCTCAAACTTGTAGTTGGTGCCAGAAGTGATGGGGGTCTTGTGTGGATTCTTCCCTCTGAGTTTGTAGTTAAACCACAGCTCCTTATAGTTAGAAGTTTTGGGCAGACTACTGAAGTCTTCTGGAGGACTGTGCCCTCACCTTACAGTCTGGCTAACTCTGGGTACTGCCCAAGATGTCCCCCTCCAAACACTTCCTATGCCAAAACTGAGCATCCGAAAGTATAACACAAATGGAAGCAATTAAAACACACTGAATATGTAACTCAAAAAGAAAAAGAGACAGAGAGGGAAACGGAAATTTAACAGAGTTATTTGCCTACTACGGGCATTTTGTTTCTAGCCAGATCTGAATTTAAAGGGAAAGGACTCGCTTTCTCTAAAAACAGCTCTTGATCTAGCAGGCAATCCTAGATGTGAAAGTACTCTCAAAGCTGCCTCCTTAATAGATAATGATGGGATCTGGAGATACTATTTAGAGTCTAGTGGAATAAGCATGAAAACATCAAAGAGTTATAAACATTTTTTGATCCTCCTAATTTACTTTTCTAATTTACTAAGTAATTCTTTATGAAAGATGCTTCTGAGAGGAAAAACATGATGAAAATAAGGCTATAGGTAGGAGATTGGAAAACGACATTGAATTGCAAAAATTCGCAGCTTTGGGGTAATCTTGGGTAAATCACTTAACCTTTAAGCTCTTATCTACTAAACTTCTGCCTGTTTAACCTCACAGAGTAAAAAGAATGTATTAAGACAGCATAGGTAAGACCTGGTTATGTGAATAATAGGTAGTATTATAAATATCTAACTCACACAGACATGATTCTACCCCTGACAGTTTCAATGATACCCCTGCATTTATTTGCACAGAACGAGTGAGAGATGACATTTCTTCAGCTCCACTGCATACAGCACTTGGTGACCCACAGATTTGAGGGATAAGGAAAAGGAGTGAAGAATATTGCTGAGGTTTTAAATAAGCTCATCAAAACAAGATGCTACATTTACAGATGACCTTTATTATCATACCACAATGAAAGAGCAATAGTGTTGGAGAATTAAAAAAGCCTTATGATAAAGTGAAAGATTCATGGATATAACTAGAAAGACAGATAAGGCCCAAAATAGGAAGAATCTTGCAGGAAGCTAAAATTCTTTGAAGCATTACATAATAAGGAGCCTTGGGGGCTTTGAGCAGGAAAACCACCTCAAGGGAGGAATGTTCACGAAAATTAATTTTGGTGGAAGAATACAGGCTGCAGACTGGTGATTTCAATGGATGATGAGGCCATAAACTAGGTGAGAAGGAAATGATAAGGGAGAGTTGTTGAAAATAAATCTGACATATAGCGGTTGTGTTTCATTATAGGGGAGGAGAGAGAGGAAACAAGTGGAAATATAGCTTTAGTTTTTAACATTATGGCAGAAAATGTAAAAGTATTATATAAAACAATCAAGTTTAAAAAAATAAATAGCTGATCAGGGAAGAAAATGGGTGAAATCCACAGAGGTCAAAAATGATGATTCCTCTGGGGTGTGTGAATACTAAGATTTTCTGGTGGCATAATGCTTTTGGTACTAAAGTGAAAGCAAAACAAGAAAAAGTCTATGGTCTACACAAACTGGGAAGTCTGACAAAACCCTCCTCAAAAAACTGGAACCTCGAATAAAGGACCTGAAGCAAAAGGGTTAATTTGAATAAGTTCCTTCACCACTGAGAAAAACAGCGAAGAGAATGTAGTGGGGTTAATATCTCCCAAAAGACATGCCCAGGTTCTAAATTCTCATGAGCTGTGAATGTAACCTTATTTGGAAAAAGAAGAAATAGACAGAAGAGGAGGAGGCAATGTGACCACAGAGTCAGAGATTGAAGTGATGGGCCACAAGTCAAGGAACATGGTGACTCCAGTCACCAGAAGCTGGAAGGGACAACAAACGAATTTTCCCCTAGAGCCTTCAGAGAGTGTGCAGCCTTGACGACATCTTGATTTCAGACTTCTGGCCTCGAGAAATATGATGGAATAAACTTCTATTGCCTTAAGCCACCCAATTTGTGGAAAACTTGCCTCACGCAGCCTTGTTTTGGGGTAGGGATGGACAGACCACATGTCCATGAGAATTCCTGGCCTTTTTGTATGACTGGCGTCAGACTTTCTTAATACATTCGCTGTGGCCCAAAATGACTGAGTTCAAAGTAGGTCTGGGTTGACAATGTCTCCAAGGAGAAATGCTCCTTAAAACTGGGCTTCAGGCTGGGCATGGTGGCTCATGCCTGTAATCCTAGCACTCTGGGAGGCCGAGGGAGGATGACTGCTTGAGGCCAGGAGTTTGAGACCAGCCTGAGCAAGAGTGAGACCCTATCTCTACCAAAAATAGAAAAATTAGCCAGGCATGGTGGCACATGCCTATAGTCCCAGCTACTCAGGAGGCTGAGGGAGGAGGATCACTTGAGCCCAGGAGCTTGAGGTTGCAGTGAGCTATGATGAATGCCACTGCATTCCAGCCTTGGGTGACAGAGCAAGACCCTGTCTCAAAAAACTAAACAAACAAGCAAACAAAAATTGGGCTTCAACAGAAACAATTAAATAAGCAGAACAGATGGGTAATGTAAACAGAAAGATGAAAACTCTGAGAAAGAAGGAAAAGGGAATGCTAGAAATAAAAACACTGTAACAGAAATGACGAATGCCTTATACCAAAAAATGGTATGTTATAGTCAAACTGCAGAAAATCAAAAACAAAGGGAAAATCTTGAAAGAAGCCAGAGGAAAAAACCACCTCACCTGTAGAGGAATAAGGATAAGATAAATCAGGCAAAATTACCCAGAATGTAGCATATAAAGGACAAGAGGGGGACAATGTGAAGAAAATAAAAGGGAGGTAGGATAGCGTAGGAAGGTCTATCTAAAATACGTCTAATCAAAGTTCCAGAAAGAGCTAATATTAGAAAGAATGAGTAAGAGGTAACTTTGGAAAGGTAATGCCCGGCAATTTTCTATAAGTGATAAAAGACACAAATCCTGATTCAGAAAGTCCAATAAATCCTAGGTTGTAAGATTTTATAAATAAAAGGATGGAATGGTAAAAGATTTTGAGTTACAATGTCAAGAAGAACGGCTATAAACAGAAAAAACAGATCCCACAAAGGGCAGCTATTTGGGGAAACAATTCCAGTAGCAGCAATGTTAAAGTGAGCACGTCTGATGTGTGGTAGGATTATAGAACAGAACTCAGCGGGCAGGGCTAGGATGTCAGTAGAGAAGATGACAGAGCAGCACAGAAGTGGATATCGAAGTGGACAATGTGAGGGGGGAGAACGAGAGGAGAAAACATGTCATTGCCAGAGACTAGCTGGTGCAATCACCGTAGTGAGTTTCTGTTTTCTGGATCAGTGAAAGCGGAATATGTTAACGGGTGAGCTCGCTCTTTACACTGCTATACAGCGCAGTGAGAAACGCATGTGAGCAAGCTTTATGAACTGTAAAGGGAGGTATAATGTCGGTGGTAAGTTTCCTTCAGGCTGTTATCTTACAACACTGTGGTAATTTTGATTCTTGGGGAAGAGAACAATTTTAGGGTCAGCATGTATGCTAATTTACCTAGAAGCATGTATTTTTAATAACATACCAACTTTTAGATTATTTACAAAGCAAAAAAATAATTATCTTTTTAATTATAATTCAAAAAACCCCATAGTATGGCAAATTTCTGGGGAAAGAACAACAACAAAAAGAAATAAAAAAAGAGATGATGATAGTACTCTCTCTTACACACATATTCTACAAATGGTTAATGGCATCAGAATTTATTTTCAACAAAAGAAAAGAATGAAAACGTACGGTCCACAATCTCACCTTGTGTTTGGGTCTCATTCAGAAACAGCTTTAGCTTCCTGCTCCGAAGGCCAAATACCTTGGCTGCTTCATACAGAAGACCTTGGTGGGTTAGCCCATTCTGCCCAAGTGGGTTTTCAAGCAGGAGAGTGCCCACGGTTCCCATTAAACACTCTGTGGAAGAAAGAACAAACTGGATTAAATTCTGAGAGTTCGTTCTCTAACAGAGGTGCCAACTACAGACAGCCCTAACAGGCAGTGCTGAAGGCTCCTGAGGCCAGCAGTGAGTACAGAGCATGAGTGTGACAGCTGGAGGTGCAGCCCATGAGGAAACAGCCTTAAACATTTCATAGAGGGGAAGGGGAAAAAGAAAGACTGACTTATATAAAAGCCCAGCAACTTGGGGAACAGACATTCAGTATAAAGTCAAGTGAAGAGCCTAAAGACTTCAGTAAAAAATATGCACAATGAGGATCCTAAAATACCAGGAAAAAATAAATATCAATCTAGTCTCTTAATTAAGGCATGGAGGTGTACAAGTTTTCCAAACATTTTCCAAGAAAAAATAAAGTAAAACTATCAATTAACATGTTTTGATGTTTAAACAATTCAGTTTCATTTAGTTATAATTGTTACCTAACCAATGTATCTCATTTCCTGACTATGCCAGAAGGAAGAGGGTTTTTCTACATAAACACACCAAAAGAAATAAGCCTGTGGGTGCTCCCAAAAGCAGTGGTGAGAGCCTACACTTTCAATCACTACACTGAAGCCAGTTCAAAAATACACATAAGAGATTTGACCATAAAGGAAATCTTCACGCCCAGCACCCCACAACCTGACTGCCGGGGGAGGCACGTACCTTGTGGCTCTGCGTTCAGCAGCTGTAGGTTGATGTATTGACAGAGAAGAGTACTAGCACTGCTGATCAGGGATGGAGCTGATCCTGTAGTCACACAAAGTGTTTTTCCACTCAGACTCAGTAAGTCAGTTTGGTTCTGTATTTCTAAAAACAACAATTTTTTCAGGGTTAGATAGTTCAGAGCTGAAGACATTCACTTTTCTTACTTAAATATTAAACAAACTATCATGTATCTTTTTACACTATGCTTTCTGCTTAATTTTTTGTTTATCAGAGGACATTGCCTTTTCTATAAACCAGGCTTTTAATGACACGCAATAGTAGGAAATCTTAATGTTACAAAATAAACGGCATAATATTAATGACTTAAAATATAAAGCAAATTGTTTTCTCCCCTTTTAGTATTTTCTCTGTATAGAATTCTGGAAATTTTAGGAGTAGCCTATATCAGAATCCCAAGCTTCACCATGAAAAGCTTCAATTAAAAAATGATAATTACAGTCAGAAGGTAAGTTGACTCTTAAAAAGATATGAAAAAAATTAAGACACACAGAACACATGAAGCATAATTTCATTTAGATAAAATTAACATTGCTTAGGGCTGTATACATAGGTAGATGACTAGTATTGGTTATGATATGAGATGGGTGCACTGGGCAGTCTGCAAGTATCGAGTGGAAGTGGCACACGCGAGACTGGGCAGGGGCAGTTTCTCAAGGAACAAGGAACCTGCATCACCAAGTGGCTAGAGGCCCATGCCCAGCCCAGGGCCACATGGTCTCCTTTCTCAACCACAACTGTGGCCTCATGGGAAATGACCAGCTGACTGAGAAAGAAAACATTTTGGGTCTGCTGTTGTAGATGGTTCTGTACAACATTCTGTAATATCAAAAGCAGACAACTGCAGTCTTACAGCCCCACTCGGACTCTGGGTGGCCCCAAAGAACAGTGGTGGACAGAAATCCTAACAGGCATAACTTTGTTCAGTGCAGCTGGCTGTTCATTTTGCTCAGGAGGAGGAATCACCAGAAGAGTGGATCTATACTGATTCACAGGCACTGGCTAATGGTTGGACTGAATGGGAACAGTTAGGGGCTCAGAAAGAATAGAATTGGAAGACTGGTGACAAATGAGTCAGGGCAAGATGTATGTGGACAGATCTCTCCAAATGGGCAGACGGTATGAATGAGGATCTAAAAATCGGATGGACAATATGACTTATTCTGTCCCTAGCCACTGTGTCCTTGTCCAGTGGACTGATGAACAAAAGGGTCATACAGGTGGGGAGGAAAGATACCCAGGGGCTCAGCAACATTACCTGCCACTCCCCAAAGCTGATTTTGCTATTGTGTATGTCACCTTCTGACAGCAGGAACCATTACTGAGTTTCCAATATCGCATTATTACCAGGGGAGATGAGCCAGGTCCCCGATGGCAGGCTGGTTATACTGGATCATTTCCATCATAGAAAAGGCAGTGCTTTGTCCTTACCAGAATATATACGTCTCTTGAACATGGATTTGTCATTGTCGCCTGTAATGTTTCTGTCCAAACCAACCATCCATGGACTTAGAAAATGCCTTATCAAAACATACACTGGGGAAAGAACACCCTTTTCAATAAATGGCTGGGAAAATTGGATTGCCATATGCAGAAGAATGAAACTGGACCCCATCTCTCATTATATACAAATATCAATTCAAGATGGATTAAAGACTTGAGTGTAAGACCTGAAACTATAAAAATACTATAAGAAAACCTTGGGAACACTCTACTGGACATTGGTCTAGGCAAAATTTATGACTAAGATCTCAAAAGCACAGGCAACAACAAAAGTAGACAAATGGGACTTAATTAGACTACAGAGCTTTCGCACAGCAAAAGAAATAATCAATAATGAACAGACAACCTGTAGAAAAGGAGAAAGTATTTGGAAAATATACATCCGACAGGGGACTAATATCCGAATCCACAAGGAACCCAAACAACAACAAAAAACCCCCCAAACAACCCCATTAAAAAGTGGGCTAAGGAGGTGAATAGACATTTTTCCAAAGAAGACAAATGGCCAGCAAGCATATGAAAAATTGTCCAACATCACTAATCATCAGAGAAATAAAATTAAAACCATAATGAGATCACCTCACATCAATCAGAATGGCTATTATTGAAGACACAAAAAATAACAGATGTTGACAAGGGTGCAGAGAAAAGGGACTCTTATACACTGTTGACAGTAATGTAAATTAGTGTAACTTCTGTGGAAAACAGTATGGAGATTTCTCAAAGAACTAAAAACAGAACTACCATATGATCCAGCAGTCCCACTACAGGATATCTACTCAAAGCAAAAGAAATCACTGTATAAAAAAGATATCCACACTTGTATGATTATCGCAGCACCATTTCATAACAGCAAAGACGTGGAATCAACCTAAGTGTCCATCAACAGTATTCGATAAAGAAAATGTGGTATATATACACAATGGAATACTATTTGGCCATAAAAAAGAATGAAATCGTATCTTTTGAAGTAACATGGATGGAATTTGAGGCCATTAAGTGAAACAACTCAGACACAGAAAGACAAATAACACACATTGTCCCTTATAAGTAGGAGCTAAATAATGTGTACACATAGAAGCAGAGCGTGGAATGATGAACAGTGGAGACTCGGGGTGGGGAAAGAAGGGAGGTGGTTGATGGGAGGTTGCTTGGTGGGTACAATATGCATTGTTCCAGTGACGGATGCACTGAAGGCCCTAACTTCACCACAATGCAATATGCTCATATAGCAAAATTGCACTTGTACTCCATGAATATATTAAAAAAGAAAAGGGAGAATGTCTCATTCACCAACATGGCATTCCACACAACATCACTTCTGACCACAGAACTCGCTTTTTAGCAAATGAACTATGGCAAGGTGCTCAAGTTCAGGGAATTTACTGGCCATACCATGTTCCCCATCATCTGAAGTAGCTGATATAATAAAATGGTGGAATGGCCTTTTGAAGACTCAGTTTCAGTCCCACCTGGGCAGTAACACCTCACAGGGCTAGAATATTGTCCTTCAAAATGCTGTTTGTGCTTTAAATGAGAGAAAGGTGGACTATGGCCCAGCCTGGCTGCCTGTGTACGTAAATAAGTAAAGTTTTAATGAAACATTGCCTTGCCCATTGGTTTATAAGTTATCATGGCTGCCTTTGTATTACAATGGTACAGTTAATGGCTCCTAGTCTAAAATATTTAATATCTGCCCTTCGAGAAAAAGTTTACTGACCCCTACTCTGACTCATAGACCCACATATGGCACCATTTCTCTCACAGCTAAGATTCAGGGTGCAGACATCAAGAGGGAGGATAGATGAAAGTGGTTCATCTGTCACCCTTAATAATGCACTCTACTACTTTGATCTCTGCTAATTTAGAGGTTTAGTTCCTAAGGGAGGAATGCCTCCACCAGGCAACAAAACCATGGTTTCATTAAACCGAAAGTTGACACTTGGTCACTTTGAGCTCCTTTGTCCAGTGAACCAAAGAGCAAATGGTGTGGGGTGGAGGGCTACTGTCCTGACTGGGGTGATTAAGTGATTATACAATGAGGGTAAGAAATATGTCTGGAATACAGGAGATCCCCTGCACCTTATCAGTGATAAAATGAACGAACTACAAAAATCCAATATAGGCAGGGATTTTAATGACTCCAATCCTTCAGAAAAGATTTGGATCATCCCATCATGAAGGATACTTGCTAAAGCCAAAGGGCCTAAGGAATGAGTAGCGGAGGAAGGAAATGATAGATTAAAGCATTGACCATATGATCAGCTACAGAACCCAGGACTATAATAGTTACATCTTTCTTATTAGATAAGAATGTATTTGTGTACATATTAACAAATTCTTATTTTCGTACTCTCTTATTTCTCTACCATATAACAAAATATTTTAACAGGTTAACTTATATCTCGTTAACATTAAAGTATAAAGTATAGTAAAGGGGTGTGTGTGACTCAGTTAGAAGAGAAATTACTATCACCCAAAGATGGATCAGGTGACTTTCTGTCCTGGTTTGGCTAATGCAGTTATTAGCATGTTTTAAGTTGTACAAGGAAGAGGTGAAAGCATGATTTAATTTATCAGGGTCTTTATTTGGAAGTTAAATATGGTTTAAAGAACCATGTATAGATGCCAAGATCACAGGGGGTGGACAGTGGTGGTTTCATCCTATGTCAATGTAGCTAAGTTAGAACTGTTTCTCAGATTCTCTGGCTGGCCTGGTTCTGGGTAATGGCTTGACCACAGAGTAATCTGTACAGGATTTAGAAGGGAGAAGTTTACCATTATTAGTCATTGTAGGACCCAGGCACCCCTCAGCTTTCTCAACGTCTGGTGGATCTGTGGTGGATCGGCTTGCTGTGCTAAGTGAGACAGCGAGTGGCTGGTGCTCCTGCCTCTGCTCTTCCAAATTCTGGGCCAAGCACACGTGCAACTCTCAAGCAAAGGCACCAGCAATGGCTTCTGCAGGTCACCTGACTATCAGTGTTAGATGTGGTTAGACAGATGTGGGCTCCAGACTGTGTTTGCTTTTCCCTACTTTTCATCCTACAAGTGACTTCAGGCAGAGCGTAAAGCCTTCCACTGACTTACTCACCTGCTCCCCCTGGTGGATCCTGGTTAGAGATTTTTCTCACAGATCCAACTCACTACCTTCTTCCAGACCTTTACTTCCCTAGTTTCTCCCACATTGCTTTTGCTTCCCTTACCCATCCTTTCAGTGAATACAACAGCAAATGGTTTTCCAATGGTTGTAACAATTTACAATACAGCAGTGACTGAGAGTTCGTATTATGCAACATCCCTGGCAACATGTGATTCTGTGAGATTTTTCTAATTTTTGCCAATCTGGTGGCAGTTAATAGTACCTCCCTGTGGTTCTATCTTGTATGTTACTGATTGCTATTAAGATTCAGCAGTTCTTCCTTAATTAATTGGCCATATAGATTTCCTCTTTTAAGTTATTTACAAGTTCCTGAAAGTGAGCATTGAGATTCATAAAGTATTAGTTTCCTGAGGCTGTCATAATAAAGAACCACAAACTCAGGTGTGGGTGGGTGGGTGGGTGGGTGTGTGTGTGTGTATGTGTGTGTGTTTTAAAAATAACAGAAATTTATTGTCTCACAGTTCCGGAGGCCAGAAGTCTGAAATCAAGATGTTAGCAAACATACTTCTGTGTGTGTGTACGCGCGCGTGCGTGCGTGCATGTGTGTGTGTGTGTGTTAAAAATAACAGAAATTTATTGTCTCACAGTTCCGGAGGCCAGAAGTCTGAAATCAAGATGTTAGCAAACATACTTCCTCTGAAACCTGTAGGGAAATCCTTCCTTGCCTCCTTCCTAGTTTATGGAGGCTCCTAGAAACCTTTGGTGTTTCTTGGCTTGTAGCTGTGTGACTCCAATATCTGCCTTCATCACCACATGGCATTTTCTCAATGTGTCTCTATGTCTTCGCATGGCCATCTTCTTAAGAGGACAATAGTCATACTGGATTAGGGGCCCGCCCTACTCCAGTACCATATCTCATTTTAACTAATTACATTTGCAACAACACTATTTCCAAAGAAGTCACAAGAGGTTCGGACTCCAACATATCTTTTCTCAGGAGTCAAAATTCAACACATAACAGTGGGAGAGAATGCATTTATAATTCTTTAAAATTTTATTCAGACTTGTTTTATTGCGAATCTGGATTTAGTGAGATTCAGGTACTATGTTTTATAAAGTTGAAACTAACAGAGGAGGTCTCTGAAGCCTGCATTCCATCACATGACTAATAGGAGAGAGAGCAGGATTAGAACTTTCGCCTCCTAATAAGTTCAGGATTTTCAGCCAATCGCACAGTGAGGGGCACAAACAGACACCGGAGGCAGGCAATGCTGAAGAGCCTAGCCCCAACTCAGAGAATCAGGAAAAATGCCAAGGTTATGCAGTATAACTGACACCAAATTAAGACCTCCACTAATCCACCTTGTGTCAAAGGACACAGATATCCTCTCACTTTCCACATACCTGTTTCATCATGGAAGACAGCTAGCTCCGTATTTTTAACACCAAAAATGCTATTAACAACATTTTTCAGCTTTAAAAGGTCCAACCTATTATCGCCTTTTGGATTTTCCAGAAGCAATACCCCACCTAAAAAAACCACAAAAATAAGACTTCATTCAGAAAAAAACTTAAAAAGAATTTGTTAAATTTGGAGGAAAAAGGATATGGGAGGGCAGAGATGTCAAACTCTAATTTTTTCCATTTTTACCCAAGTATATACTATATATACCCTTGGTCTATGTTTTGGCAATCCTTGGTGGGTATGGTCCAGGGATAGAACTCTACCAGGCCATCTGTTCTAGTCTTTTTCTAGATTCAAACCTTTGTATTTATGATCCTCATTTTTCATTTTGTGCCATTTAGAAACCCTTAAGGCTCACAGTTGTTCAAAATATTATTTTTTTTGCTACTAGCTTGCAGGTATACATGTATAGAATTGACTTTTGTATGTCTGTCTTATATCCTGTGACTCAAAAGTTTTTTCTTTTTTATAAGAAACATGATTTTATTCAATTACTTTGGAAACAAACCCAATTAATGTTTGCATCCAAGTGGTACAAAAAATGGCCAAAAATATTTTAAGATAATAGACTTAAAGATCATTTGCAGTTTCTTCCTCATAACATCAATGTTTTCAGCAGGACAATAAATTGCAAACAATATCAGATCATGTTAAGGTAGATAGATGACAGTCTGTGGCTGCATCTGAAGCTATTCCTAGGAAAATAATCTTGTTGAAGTTGGGAGCTTTTCTTCCGTTGGTCAGTTGACCCAAGAATGGGCAGTCTGGGAGTTGGCAGATAGGAGAACCCTGTCTTGTCATTGGCCCTTTGTGACTGAAGCTGACATAGAATCCTGGCCTTGCTAACATTAGTAATGCACACCCAATGACCATCCAACTGATTCCTCCTTTATACAGGGTCATCTGAGATAGCCAGGATGTTGGTAGTGATGGACTAGCTCACATGTCACACATCACTGAACTCGTGTAGCAGTTCAAGGACCACGTACTGTCTGAGGCATTATAAACAGGTCCAAATAAACATACAATCATCATGGGAGCAATTGGCAGTGGTGCTGGTAAGCAGACTAACATAGGGGTCTCAGGCCACATCTTGAAAACAGTCACTGTGAGCTTCTTATTGGTTCTAGGTGTTTTTAAGTAGATTCTTTTTTATTTTCCACAGGGGCAGCTTTATTTCTCCCTTTCTGATCTGTATGCCTTTTATTTCCCTTTCTTGCCTTAGTTCACTGGCTAGAAATTCCAGTACAAAGTTGAATAAAAGCTGTGAAAATGAACATCCTGTTCCTGATCTTAGGTAGAAAACATTCAGGCGTTCCCCATAAAGGTAGCTGCAGGATTTCTGCAGATGCTCATTATCAAGTTGATGAAGGTCCCCTCTCTTCCTATTTTTCTGAGGGTTTTTATCATGAATGGGTGTTTATCAAATGATCTCTCTCCATCAACTGCTATAGACATGTAATCTTCTAGTCTCATAATATGTTAAGATTCTATTGACTGATTTTTAAATATTGAATCAGCTTTGCATCCATAGAATTAAACCCCAATTGGCCATGATGCATAGCTCTTTGTACATATAGCTGAATTCCATTTAACAATTTTTTGGCAAGAATTTTAATATATATTTATGAGTGATATTAGTTTTCCTTTTCTATCTTTGTTTTTTAATACTGTCTTTATCTGGTTTTGACAGCAGAGTAATGTCACCTTCATAAAGTGAACTGGGGAATGTTTTCTCCTCTTCTATTTTCTGGAAGAATTTGTGTAGAATTGGTGTTTATTTTTTTAAAAAT
>NW_012149397.1:2855491-2919709 GCF_000956105.1 Propithecus coquereli | reverse complement strand
TCGAACTCCTGAGCTCAAACAATCCGCCCGCCTCGGCCTCCCAGAGTGCTAGGATTACAGGCGTGAGCCACCGCGCCCGGCCTGATTTCAACTTTTTTAACTGGCTGAGGTTTGCTTTATGGCCCAGGGACCAAACTCTAGTCTATCTTAGCAAAATTCAGTGGGAGCTTGAAAAGAATTTATATTTTGCTGCTATTGGGCAAGGTGTTCTGTAAATGTCAATTAGATCCTGATTTTCTGTCTAAATGGTCTATCAATTGCTGAAAGAAGCATGCTGAAGTCTCCAAATATAAATGTGGATTTACTTGTCTTTTTCTCCTTTAATGTCTATAATCTTGTTTCACGTATTTTGCAGCTCTGTTGTTACATGTACATACATTTAGGATCATTCTGTCTCCTGTGTATTGACACTTCTATCATTATTTAATGTTCCTGATAATTTTCTTGCTCTTAAGTCTATTTCATCTAATATAAACATGGCCATTCCTGCTTTGTTTTGATTACTGTTTGCATGGTATATCTTTTTCTATCCTTTTTCTTTCAACCTACTTATATCATTATATTTGAAGAGTTTCTTATAGACAGCATGTAGTTGGCTTTTTTTTTTTTTTGATACAGGGTCTCACTCTGTTGCTCAGGATGGCGAGGCGCGATCGTAGGTCACTGTAGCCTTGAAATCCTGGGCTCAAGTGATCCTCCTGCCTCAGCCTCCTGAATATTGTAGCTGAGACTATAGGTGCACACCACCATATCCAGTTAAATTTTTTTTTTTTTTTATTATAGAGATGGGGTCTTTTTATGTTGCCAAAGCTGGTCTAGAACTCCTGGCCTCAAGTGACTCTCTCGCCTTGGCCAAAGCGCAGGGATTACACCACACCTGGCCTCTAATGTGATTTTAGTAACTCTGCCAATCTCTGTTAATTGGTATATTTAGATCATTTTACATTTAGTATAATTATTGATATTGGTCTTCCATTTAATTTCTTCTATTTGTTCTGGTTTTTTTTTTCTTTTTCCTAGCTTCCTGTGGGTTACTTAAACATATTTCAGAATCCCAGGTTTTGTCTGTCTATGTTTTATATATATACCTTGGTATAGGCTTATTAGTGAAGTCTACTGGTGTCAACATTTTACCAGTTTGTGAGAAACGTAGAAAACTTACATTCCTTTCCTCTGCCCTATGTGTAATCATCTTAACTATTTCTTGTACAGTTAAGTCCTCACTTAATGTGGTCGACAGGTTCCTGGAAACTGTGACTTTAAGTGAAATGACATACTGTACAATGAAACCAATTTTACCATAGGCTAATACAAACAAGAGTTAAGTTCCTATGGCACACAGTACATTGTTTCACTTAAAATCATAGTTTCTAAGAACCTATTGACGATATTGAGGACTTACTGCATATACATTGAAAATTATCAAACAAGGTTATAGAGCTTGTTGCAACCATGACTTATACTTCAGAAAGTTCAAGAGGGAGGCAAGTCTACCGAATTAACCTCCATTTTGATGGTCCAATGTTCTTTCTTCCTTCCTCATGTTTCTGAACTCCCTCTGTTATCATTTCCTTTCTGTGTTAAGAACATACTTTAATCGTTCTTTTAGGATTGGTTTGCTGGCAACAAATTTTTTTAGTTTTCCTTCACTTGAGAATGTCTTGATTTTTCCATCATCCTGAAGTATTTTTTTATTGATATAAAATTCTAGGTTGGCCAGGTGCGATGGCTCATGCCTGTCACCCTATTATTAAAATATGAAATGTCCCATTTTGAATCAAAAATGTAGTTTATTATATCTCAAACAAAAAGCAGCACAATTAATCACAGTATGCACCGAAACTAGCAACAGTGTTGCCACCTTAATGGTAGCTTGTTTATGCCAGCAGCAAAGAAGCCTGGAGAACCAGAGGTGACGAAAGCATGAAAGGAGTTTTCCACAGCTTGTTGAGAATTGAGTATTTTTCCTTGCAAAAAGTGGTCCAAAGCCTGGAAGCAGTGGTAGTCAGTTGGTGGAAGGTCTGGTGAATATGGTGAATGACAGAACGTTTCCAAGTCCAGCTTCTATAGTTTGAGCAGTGCTGTTTGTGCAACACGTGGTCAAGTGTGGTCTTGCAAGAGGATTGGCCTGTCTCTAGTGACCAATCTCGGCTACTTAATCACAAGCATCCTCACCATTTTATCCAACTGGTTGCAGTAGACCTGCTGTAATCGACTGAACGGGTTTCATAAAGCTGTAGTTAATAATATCAGTGCTGGACCACCAGACACCATTGGCTTTTTTTGATAAATATTTGGTTTTGGGCTGTTTCCACACTTCATCTTTATCCAACTGTTGTGCAGAATGCTTGCGATTGTCAAAAAGAACCCATTTTCATCACACGTAACAATACAGTGTAGAAATGGTTTGCCTTTATGTTGTGTCAGCAAAGAAAGGCAAGCTTCGAGACGATTTCTCTTCTGACGCTTGTTTAATTCATGCAGAACCCATCTATCTAGCTTTTTTACCTTGCCCATTTGTTTCAAATGGTCCAATATTGTTGGAATAGTAACATCAAGCCTTGGTGCTAATTCACGTGTAGGTTGAGATTGACTTGCTTCCACTACAACTTTCAACTCATCATCATCTACCTTGGTGTCAGGTCGCCCACTTGGCTCATTTTCAAGATTAAAATCACCGGAATGGAACTTCTCAAACCATTGACGTGTTCATTGGCCACATCTTTCCCAAACACTGCATTGATATTTCAAGCTGTCTGTGCTGCACTGGTTCCATGATGGAACTCATATTTGAAAATAACATGAATTTTTGACTTATCCATGGTTTCATAAAAATTGCTGTTAAAAAAAAAAATGTGAAAGATAATCACAAGCCAAAATGTGTGTTTGAAAGACTGAGGATGTAACTTCACAAAAACAAAACAGGAAGTGTCAAAGTGAAATGTTAGCGATATCACCTGTCAAATGTAGTACTCACAGAAATCAGATATTTCATACTTAATAACCTAAGCACTCTGTGAGGCTGAGGTGGAAGGACTGCTTGAGCTAAGGAGTTCGAGACAAGCCTGAGCAAGACTGAGACCCCGTCACTATTAAAAATAGAAAAATTAGCCAGGTGCGTGGTGCACACCTGTAGTGCCAGCTACTTGGGAAGCTGAGGCAGGAGGCTCACTTGAGCCCAGGAGCCGGAGGTTGCAGTGAGCTATGATGATGCCACTGTATTCTACTCAGGGCAACAGAACGAGACTCCATCTCAAAAAAAATTAAATACACAAAAAATAAAATTCTGGGTGGACAGTATTTATCTTTCAACACTTGGAAAATGCTATCCTTTTAACTCTCTGGCCTCTGTGGTTACTGAAATCCTGTATCATTCAAATTGTTGTTCCCCTGTAAGTGAGATGTTGCATTTCTTTCACTGCTTTCAAGATTTTTCTTGTCTTCAGTTTTCAGAAGTTGACCATAATATATCTTGATGTGGATTTTTTTGGATTTATACTGTTTGGGTTTCACTGAGTGCCTTAGTCCATTCAGGCTACTGTTACAAAACACCATAGCCTGGGTAGCTTATAAACAACAGAAATTTATTTCTCACAGTTCTAGAGACAGAGAACTGGCCAAGACCAAAGTGCCAGCAGATTTGGTGTCTGGTGAGAGCCCATTTCCTGGTTCATAGATGGTACTTTCTTGCTGTGTCCTCACAGGTGGAAGGGATGGCTAGCCCTTTATGGTCTCTCTCATAAGGGCACAAATCTCAATCGTGAAGGCTCTACACTCGTGACCTTCCGGACATCCGGAGGCCCCACCTCCTAACACCATCACCTTAGTTAGGGGTTAGGATTTTAACATGAATTTTATGGGGACACAAACATTCAGCCCATTGCATTTACTTTCTTAAATCTGTAGGTTTACATGTTTTGCCAAATTTAGGTTTTCAGCCATTATTTCTTTGAGTATCCCTTTAGTCCTATCCTCTTTCTCTTCTTCTAACTCCAATGACAAGAATGTTAATCTTTTGTTACTTGTTCCACAGGTCCTTGAGGCTCCGGACATGTTTTTCAACTCTCTGTTGTATAGAATGGGTAATTTCTATTGTTCCATCTTCTAGTTCACAGATTGTTTCCTTTCCCTTCTAATCTACTCTTGAGCCTATCCACTGACTTTTATTTCAGTTATACTTTTCATTCTAAAATTTCCATTTGATTCTTCTTTATATCGTCTCTTCCTCTGCTGAGGCGTTGTATTTTTCATTTGTTTCTATTGTGTTTGTTACTGCTCCTTGAAGCAATTCTATTATGGTCACTTTAAATTCTGTGAGATAGTTTTATCATTTGTCATCTTGCTATTTTTATCTATCAATTATTTTTTCATTCAGTTTGAGATCTTTCTGGTTCTTGATATGATGAAGTGATTTTCATTGATACCTTGCTATTTTAGGTATTATAAGACTCTGGGGGTCTTTTTTAAACTCTGTATCTTCACTGATTTTGTTTGGTATCACACTGGCAGGGGAAACAGGGGCACTGCTCAGTTTACTTTCTGGTGGGAGTAGAAGTCCAGGTTCACTATCAGCCTCCACTGACACCAAGGTCAGGACTCCTTGTCAGTGCTGGGGGTGGCACGTGAGGGAGTTCTCACTCTCCTTCAGGCCTCCACCACTACCTCCCTGGCTAGGAAGGGTAGTGCCTCTTTACTACTCCCCCTGTGACCTTTACTGACACCTAAAGAAGTGGTGGTAGTATGTGGCCTCATTATTGCCATGTAGTCATGAGAGGGAAAGATAAAGATGCCTTGTTATTACCCAGTGGGGACAGAAAGCCAAGCTTTCCATGTAGTCTCCACTGACACAGGGCAGAGGGGGCTCATCACTGCCTAGCTAGGATGAAAGTCCCAGCTCCCTGCTTGGTCTTCTAGAAGACCACCATGGTAGTCAGGGGGGTCTTGAGGGTTCTCAACCTAACAAGGACAGAAGTCTAGGCACCCCTTTGGCCTTTTCTGGTGTGGGTAGTGGTGAGGTCACAGTGTTTTTTCTGTGGTGTTTCATGGAAGTAGAGCAGTTAAATTGTCCAAAAATTTTCTTTCTTGCTAGGTTGTCCCACCCTTGATCCTTTGTCTAGAGAAAGCAGGATTTTGTTGGGGCTTTTGCTATACTTGTTGGCATTTCCAGGTTGCCAGCTTATTAAGCTCCAACTTTGGAATATACGAGGCAAAACAGAAAATCCAGGGAACTCATTACTGTTATGTTACTTAATTACAAGGTCCCTAGCTGCTCTGCTTTCTTTATTCCATCTTTCAGAGTCTTCTTCTATTTGTTTTTATATATAATGTCCAGGGTGTCTAGAGGTACTTGGTGGGAGGAATGGGGAAAAGTACATCTACTCCACCCTTCCCACAAGTGCAAATCTAGTCGTTTACTTTAGTGGATTCAATCTGATGATAATTAAAAAAAAAAAAAAGTTATCTGATTCTACCAATTCCCTTATAATAGCCTTGTAAACATCCATTGGTTTAACAACAACAAAAAAACCCCATAAAAACCATGGAATTTATTTACTCTTACCTTGCTCACTGCCATTTGCACAAATGTTAAGATTGACATATGCACAAGCAGGACTAGGCAGGGATGATCCTTTGGTGAGTGTAATTTCGAGTTCAGACCCCTTTAACTGAACACATGACAACACAGGACTGAGTAACTACAGCATTTGACGGCAATGTGCCACAACGTCAAGTAACAGAAAGAACAAGAGCTCTATACAATTCTGAGAATATATTCAATGTCGTGAAAGAGTCAAGAGTATATATACCCATTTTTTTCTTTTACACCCTGTTCTCTTAAAAATGTAAATCTTTTTTCTGATTATATAAACTCGTTTTTAAAAAGTCAAATAATTAAACAATATGAAAAATAGAAAATGAAGCAACACTGCAACTTGCCCCCATGAAAAGACAAATAGCCACTTTTGGCCCTTCTTTGTCCTATTTGTCCCACATAAAGAAGAAATCAGACAAGGAGAAAGTGATTAAATAAATGACTGAGATATATTATAAATGACCTATTTCTGAATTATGAGCCAATATCTTCTTTGTCTTGGTATCAGACTTTCATAGTTAAATCTAAAATCCCTAGATGTAACAATAGAAAATGCTACTGTAATTTTTTTCTGCTATTTTAATTTTATGTATAACCTACTACCATAAAAGTTAAATGCTTTTAAAGCCAACTGTTTACTTTTTTTTTTTTTTTTGAGACACGGCCTAGATCTGTTGCCCGGGCTAGAGTGCAGTGGCATCATCACAGCTCACTGCAACCTCAAACTCCTGGGCTCTCAAGCAATCCTCCCATCTCAGCCTCCCAAGTAGCTGGGACTACAGGCGTGCACCACCATGCGTGGCTGATTTTTCTATTTCTGGTAGAGACAGGGTCTCGCTCTTGCTCAGGCTGGTCTCGAACTCCTGACCTCGACCAATCCTCCCACCTTGGCCTCCCAAAGTGCTAGGACTACAATTGTAAACCACGACACCAGGCCCGCTGTTTCCTTTTAACAATAATTACCAGAATCCACAATATTGACTTTTCTAGTTTTAGGAAAACAGGCTCATGTAGCCTGTTTATTTCCTGGAAAATCTCATGTACTCCGCTAGCTACTTTCCCTAAGAGAACTGCTGTGTTAATAGTTCTGTCTTCTCTTCCCTTTCATCTCTTCTGGACTTCCACTCTCTAACCCTACCCACTACCATCCACAGCAATACGTCAGGATTGAGTACTATGCCAATTTCTACTGGTAAATAGAATTATCAACATATGACTACATAAACTTGTGTATTCTTTTTTTTTTTTTAAGTCAGAGTCTCACTCTGTTGCCCGGGCTAGAGTGCTGTGGCGTCAGCCTAGCTCATAGCAACCTCAAACTCCTGGGCTCAAGTGATCCTCCTGCCTCAGCCTCTCAGGTAGCTGGGACTACAGGCATGCACCACCGTGTCCGGCAAATTTTTTCTATTTTTAGTGTTTTTGGCTAATTTCTATCTATTTATAGTAGAGACAGGGTCTCGCTCTTGCTCAGGCTGGTCTCGAACTCCTGAGCTCAAGCAATTCTCCCGCCTTGGCCTTCCAGAGTGCTAGGATTACAGGCGTGAGCCACTGCACCCGGCCGTGACTACATAAACTTAAAGTAAAACCTAATCTGAAATCTTTTAGTAGTTCAGCGTAACTCAGAACTCACCTGTGTTTTTTCTTGAATAAGCATTTTATCTGATGTAGAAACTGGATATGGTTTCAAGGGAGCCTTTATGGTGGCAAATATGAATTCTGTGTGGCTTTCAATAACATTATTCAGATACCTTCCTTCAGATGTTGCTTTATAATAAACTGTTATTTCATCAGTTGGAACCAGATTGCACTGAAAGCATATACAGAAAATTTCAGAAGGTAAGCACATTTTGTTAATCAAAATGTAAGGCACTGCTGAAGAAGGGCTGATGATCCCATGCTGAATCATCACAGAAGGGCAGTCACCTGTCCATCCCTCCTTGAGTGATCTAAAAGACTAACTGCACTGCAGTATATAATTTGCTTTGTGTTCTTTTTCCCACTCTTTGGGGTAGGGAATGTGTCTTTTCCAAGCGCAACCAGCACCTCATGAATGATGAAACAAACAAATAACTGAGAACCCATTTACAAATCTCTGAAATTCCTCACCCCATGCCCCTAGTTATCTGCTGGAGTGGCCTCCTCAGACCTGGACCACAGGTCTCAGATATCTGGCCTGAGAAGGAAGATGTGCAGGAGGGAGCTAGCTGTCAGTGCTCTCCGTGATAAGAGCTTCCTGATTCTCTCACGTGGTAGGGGCTTTGCAGCCCCTCTGCTCTCCAAGCAGTGGGCTTTTGTGCACCTTTCCCAGTTCCCTAAGGAAGAGAAACCACCCCAGCTCTGTCCAGACCTGGAAATTTCTCCCTTGAGCTAGGAGCCCTCTATATTGACTATACTTCTCCCCTTTCTCAGAGACACTCACTGTCATCTCTGATTACCTTGTGCGCCAGTCAGGAGGGTTATTTTGTGGAAACCCAAGAGAACTGAAAAAGGATGGGTAAGGGCACAGGTTGGCTGAAAGCTACAGTTTGGGAGTGAGTAAGTGGGGAAGAAAAGAGGCCTGTCTTCCCTGCAGAGTACAGACCGAATTGACGGATGATAAGGGAATCATTATCATTAACTGATCACTATGGTTTATACTAACTGCCTCTCCTATTCTCCGCTAATAATCAAACCCAAAAAAACAAAATTCCAAAATAGTAGCTTATTCTTAAACTGACAAACTGACCTTTTTGCGAAGTTTCTGGATGCGATTAATGACTTCTCGAGCCATTCCTTCATCCACCATTGACTGGTCAGGGGTGACATCTAAGAGAACCAGGGCCTGGAGGAATGAATAGTGCACACTATGACAACCAAATAAGGAGAAACACTTCTTTCAAACTCAGCAAAATGCTATTTAAAACTAAATTCTGAGAAGTTTATAATGCAGCATTATTTATTCACAAAACTGAGCAAAGGAAATAAAATTAATCTAGTTTCTTTATCATCTGGGTACTTTTCTGTAACCAGCCATTTCTCATCTCCGGAGAAAGGTGCAGCTTTTTCTTCCTTGTTTGTAGGGTGCTGCTCACAGGAGATGTCCTGAGACTGGCCTCTTATGAAAGTCCCTCACATGACTGCTTCTTGGCCATCTAATAAATAATATCAACTCTTATAATAAATAAGATCAACAACGATGAAGCCCTTAAGCAGCACAACTTTTCATACCATGAGTGAGTGGATCAAAGGCCTCAAAGCAGCCAACTCCAAGTTATATTCTTACACCACGAGCCTTCCTGTGGTTTGTATGATTCGAAACAAAATCTACAATAGACCACAATACTTTTTGTATGACTTAGTTTAAACTGTCATCTTTTTGCCAACCTTATTTTTCTATCTCATATATTCTGAAAATTGTTGATTTTGATGTAGTAATAATGACACCATCACTTCTGTTATAGAGCACATCATAGAGTAACATATACCCTACAAACTGTAATCACAATTAATTGTAATCACCTTGTATTATTAAATTAGGCATCATCCTCATTTACCTCTAAGGAAATTCAATCAGAGAATTTAACAAACTTGACTTACTTTACAAAGGTGCAGGAGGTAAAACTGGAAATGGATAAGCTCAAAATCGCAGTTAGCAGGGCCACTACAGCCCCCTACAACATGTAAGCCATGTAGAGAAGCTCAGAAGCATCACAAGAAGACGTTTCTGTAAGTGTGGAAAATTTTTCAGGCCCCTAACATTCACTATAATCAGGAAGGACTGCCCGCTCTCATTGTTTAGAGACCTCCTCCCTGCCTTCCCCTACCTTCTTTTTTAGCTACTGCACCTTTGACTCCTTGCCACTGTCTGCTGACATGGAGTTCTGTCCACATCTAACTCAGGTCCCTGTGTAAAGGCTTGAGTGTGGCCTTCCTTTTACAGAGATGCTGCTCCACCTCCCCCTGTACGTGACATGTTAAGCACAGAGGGGCTCCAGCAATGTCCTCAATTTTCCACGAGAGATCTTACAACCATGCTGCTTGGAAAAGACTGTTTAGGATTAGAAAGAGATACTCTGTTCCATCATGACAAAAAATACTGACCCCAGAATCCAAAACAGATTGTATATTCTCTTTGAGGCACGTGACCTGACCACCCTCACTTCTATCTCAATTTTTGAAAAGGGGTCTTTCTCTGTACTTATTTCCACCAGACAACTTGTCAGGAAGAATAGTAAAAATTTGCTACTTTCCGGTGTCTATGACTGACTCATTCCTTGAATGGTGGTTCATTTTGGTGCAACCTAACACTTGGGACAATTACTCATCTGTGGAAATTATAAAATGCCCATTTATGTATTAATTCAACAAATGCCTGTGTTAAAGGCATACCACAGCAATGTTTAATAAAGCCAATCTAAAATGAATAACTGGTTTATTCATTCAACTGAGATAAGCTTTCAACAATCTAATGAAAGGCATAGGCAAAACACTTTCTCCTCTTAAGTTCTCATCTCTTGGTAAAGAAATGTTCTAGGGAACAGAAAAATACCTGAGCATCCGAGTGTGCTTCAAACTGCGCAGTCCCACCTGTGGCCTGATCAAAGGTGTACATGAGGCGGATGTCTTCTTCATGCAATTCATGGCCTTCCACAACAATGGTCCCTATTAGAAGCAGTTGCACTGTTAATCAGCCCCTTCCCCTCTTTCAGCTGCTGCACTACCAGTGTACTGTGCCCTTTTTTGATGAAAATTTTATAATAGCACAGAGTTGTAGAGGCTTCAAGAGAGCATTTCTTCCTCACTCATGTCACTGTTGTAGCCAAGGATGTGACAAACTTCCTTTATACTACACTATGCTACCTTGAAGACAGTTAAGTGACCACCAACGTCTACTGTTTTATATAAACCCCCAGGTCCCAAAACCCGCCAAAGCTAAAGGAATGTACCAAGAGGAAACAAATCCCCACCATAAACACAGAGCAGCATGATGTAATGAAGAAAATACAGTCTTCAGAGTGAACGTGGACTTAGGTCCACCACTCACTGGTTAGATGGCCTGGTATTCCACTATCTGCTGAGTAGGGTGTGGTGAGGCTGAAATGAAATGGACCGTGTGAAGTACTGAGCAGCATGCTGTCCAGAGGAGAGTGTACGGACAGCTGCGGATGGCAATTCCACATCTTAAATTAAGCCCACTGTGGTCACTGATAATTACTTTCTGGGGCTTTGAACACGAGGCTGTTGGTTTTCTTTTATCACTGTGTTCTAAAAACTATTTTGTTTCCCATCAGTGCAGAAATAGTCTATTCAGAAACTATAGTTTAGAAACTAGGCTTTCGGCTTCAAAGAAGACTTATTTCAGGACTTTTTGATGTTTTGGTCATCTGGTAAAACAACTTAGATTTGTGACTTGAAAGTTGATCAAACAACATTTTGCTTTTTTAACATTTTGAGTTGAGTTAGTAAAGTCTCAAGTTTTAGCTGTTTTCCTCTTATGTTTTATTAATTCTACCTAAGAATTTGTGGAATCTCAGGGACACTTGCCCCAATTTCCATAACCAGTTATCTGATTGCTGAGTTCTTAAACCTCCTGTCTCAAGCCCTTATCCTCCTGTCTCAGGATAGCTGCAGGAAGTCAAGGAGCCACAAAATCAGACTAAGTATGATTCTTTTTCTTCCCCCTAAGAATGAATATGATTGTAATAATGGCAAAGTTGAAAATTCCTGGGCACCCTGAAATGCTCTTTGAGGGGTCCTGAGAGGGGGCTGAGTTCCCTTTCCTAATCCCGTTGTTTGGTCAGGCTCCCCGTACATGTTCTCATATTATCCTAGCCTTTTCCTTCATAGCAATTATCAAAACCATAAATATTTCCATAAACCTTCATTATCTATCAGCACCATGACAGTAGTAACAAAGTCTGTCTTACTCAGCCCTACATTGGGCTTTCAAAAATATTTGGTGAATAAATGAATCAATCTAGTCTTGCCCAGTAAGAGACAAAGATATGGATTCTGGATATTTCAGGAAAACTGTGATAAGTTCCAACCCATTTCTCCTTAGCAGGAAGCTCTAAACCACAATGCTAACTCCATTTCTTCCAAAAATATTGTAATCTTTTCTTTAGAATATTTTCCAGTCTTACGACATCTCCAAAAGCCATTTTCTTTTTCTCTCCATAAGCAACATCTGGACACTCCTGAGGAACACAAGCTGCTGGGTCACGAAGCCCTGGGAATTCTGCTCTCTCTCAACAGGAGGGTTGATTTTCTAGGCTCATATTAGCATTTGCAGAATTCAAAGGTAAGGTCCAACCATCCGATTCAGTAATTTCTATCTAACTATCTAACCCTAAAGAAGTCAATTCTACAAAATAATTACATGCAAAAAAACTCATTGCAATATTATTTACAATACTAAAAGACTCAAAACAACCTAAACACCAACAATAAAAGACTAGTTAAAAATATTATCAAGTATCTACATGAAGAAAAAGTATGTGGCTATTAAAACAGCATTTCAAAGAGTATAAATACATAGGATGTTTATAATGTAAAGAGAAAAGGCAAAATAAAAAAATATAACATAAATATAAAAATAGAAAAAAGTAAAAAGGGAGAAATTTAAATTTGTAGTGTGACCTCCATTTTATAAGGCTATAATTATATGATGATATATGTAACTGGAGGGAAATAAACCAGAATTTTAACAGTACACCAGCACCTATTGGGCTGCATATTAAACAGCAGACAGCAGGTACTCAATTTATGTTACATGGATGGGTGGTGGGGTTGGGGGTCGTTTGTGTTTTCTTTCTAAATTATCAGAATTATTGTAAACATTTTTATGACCAGAAAAATGTTTTATTTAAGAAATGGATGTGATATTAAAAGTCACACAGGAGCCTACATACAAAAAATCCCTGAGCCTGAGGACATGAATGGTGCCCTTGTCTGAGCAGACACCCACCACATTTCTGGAACTTCTCCAGCTCTTCACTGTTCAACTGCTTGATGGATGTCATCACCGTTTTAAAAGCTCCCTTCAGACGCTTCCCTAGGACCATGTGATCCGGTTCTGCTCTTAGCCGAATGCCGTATTTGTTTTTATCTGTAGACAATGTAACTTTTCGAACATTCAATTCCTACAGTTAATGCACGAGAGGAAACAAAAATGAGAAATGAAAACATGTCCCCAAAAACCATATGTATACGAATGTCCATAACAGCATTATTCCTAACAGCCAAAAAGTAAAAATAACCCAAGTGTCCATCAATTGTGAATGGATAAACAAAATGTGGTATATACATGCAATGGGATTTTGAGCAATATAAAGGAAGAATCAGTTGATTCATGCCTCCATCAGGTAGCTAAGGATTACCAACACAGCAGGGATGATGAAAGTACAGTAGAAGGTAGGAAAATGAAATGAAATGTCATAACTATAGACAGAAGCAAATAATAGTGGAACATCTAGTTTGCCATTAAAGTTAACAGTATTAATTAATCTCACTGTAAGTGATTAAGGTATTTTATTTTTAAAATTTTCTATTTTTATGCATATCCAGACATTAATTTCAGAATTCTTAATCTAACTTTTGGTTTCTAATATTTGTCTGGAATTCTCGAGCAATTCAAAGCTAAATGTAGAATTAATATTTTCTATAACAACATACTAATATACCTGTGAAAAGAATAAAAAATGAAATTAAAAATTTGTTTTAAAAGCATCATGAAATAAAGCTTTTTGGGAGGAAAACAGATAATATACTTTAAACTTTTAATCCTAAAACTCCACTTGTGGAATCCAGCCAATATCCATATGCTGATATATATGCAAAGATACAGACATACACCTTTTGTTTGTAATCAGAAACCTAAATTTCCAATAGGAAAGTAATTAAATAAATTATAAAGCAGCCAGGAAGTAAACACTATGCAGCTGTTAAAAGGATATACTATATTAGCTGGGCACGGTGGCACATGCCTGTAGTCCCAGGTACTTGGGAGGCTGAGCCCAAGATTTTGAGGTTGCAATGAGTTATGATGCTGCCACCGCACTCTAGCTTGGGCAACAGAGTGCGACCCAGTCTCCAAAAAAAACCAAAAAAACCAATGATACATAGTTAAAAAAGCAAGTTAAAGACTATATACATAATCCTACATATGCACAAATAAACCCAAACAGCATATGTATATGTGAGTAGATGTATATACACACATGTATAAAATTCTAGAAACATCCCTAAGAGGGTAAGTGAGACTCCAGGGACAGACAGGGTGCAGAGGGACCCACCTTTCACTGGGCACATACTATGCTAGTGTTTCAGCTGTTTACAACCAATGTGTGGTCACTTGTGTAATTTGAAGGAACAAAGTTTTATTGTTAATTATCAAAAAGTACTCTGGGGAAGAGAAGTGAATGAGGGTAATAAATGAAAGGTAAAGAAATTCATTTATGGCCGGGTGTGGTGGCTCACACCTGCAATCCTAGCACTTTGGGAGGCCGAGGTGGGAGGGTTGATTGAGCTTAGGAGTTTGAGACCAGCCTGAGCAAAAGCGAGACCCCATCTTTACTAAAAAAATATATAGAAAGAAATTAGCCAGACAACTAAAAACAGAAAAAACCAGCTGGGCATGGTGGCATGTGCCTGTAGTCCCAGCTACCTGGGAGGCTGAGGCAGGAGGATCGCTCGAGCCCAGGAGTTTGAGGTTGCTGTGAGCTAGGTTGATGCCACGGCACTCTAGCCCAGGCAAGAGAGTGAGACTCTGTCTCAAAAAAAAAAAAAAAAAAGAAATTCATTTATCTTGGAGTACTTTTAAAAGAAATATATCAAATTCATGTTGATTCCAAGGAAAGTGTAATATATCATGGATACGTATGTTATGTATATACTGACATACAAAAGAAAAAGAATAAATTATACACTCAAAGTGTACTTTATTGAGGAATATTCATCAAAATAATCTTCTCAAGGAAAGTCTGTTTAGAACCAAAACAAACAAATCATCTACTTTACCTCGATGATATACTTCTCCAAAGACTTGATATCTTTAAGAGCTTCTGGATCTTGATGGATAACCACTATTTCTTTCAAAGGATACTAGGAGGAAAAGGGAGAATAAACTTCACTAAGCAGTCAGTCCTCTAAACTGCAGAAAAATGGAATGTTAAATGTTTATCTGAATCCCAAGCTCCAAACTAGTCAGGCTGACCTAATTCACACCATTACTGTAGAAAAAGGAAAAAAAGGCCACTGCTGGAAGCTCACTATATTAAGAAACATTCCAGGCCAGGTGCGGTGGCTCATGCCTGTAATCCTAGCACTCTGGGAGGCCAAGGCGGGTAGATCGTTTGAGCTCAGGAGTTTGAGACCAGCCTGAGCAACAGTGAGACCTCGTCTCTACTAAAAATAGAAAGAAAATTAGCTGGACAACTGAAGAATATAGAGAAAAAATTAGCCGGGCATGGTGGTGCATGCCTGTAGTCTGAGCTACTCGGGAGGCTGAGGCAGGATTGCTTGAGCCCAGGAGTTTGAGGTTGCTGTGAGCGAGGCTGACGCCACGGCACTCTAGCCCATATGACAGAGGTGAGACTCTGTCTCAAAAAAAAAAAAAAAAATTCCAAAGACTTAATTATTTAGATTTGTGCCATGTAAAATATAAATAAAATTTCAAACCTTTATTGGAATAGTTTTACGGTCTCGGATCACTCGCCCAAGTTCAATCACAGACTGCATCCTAGATACCGCACTCTCAGTTTTCTTGTCAATCAATTCTTCTCTGAGTGGTAGAGACAGGAATATGAAAGAGATTAGATTTAAAAGGAGAAAATCCAGAACAATGGGAATGCTTAAGTGAGGTAGAGAATGAGGCTAGAGAAGGGATGCCGTGGCAGGGCCTCCTGGTGAGCCATCCAGGGAAGGGCAGCACCCATGCCTGCTGCTAAACGCCCAGCAGCTCCCCAGGGGGCAAGCCCATACTCCACCTGCCATAGCCCTACAGAGGGGTTCTATACTGAGCATCCCTCCTACCATGCATTGAAGTGGGCACCATCCTGAAGCCTAGGAGCAGCTCATGTCAGCTTAGGGGGAGGCAGGTCACTGAGGCGCTAGACCAGGGAAATGCCAGCTCTCTCCATTCTTTCCTAGGGAGCTGGGGTCCCCATATGCTCAAATCCCCTCCTCCCGAGGGCCGAAGCGAGTCTGATCTGTATTTGATTCTTACCGAACATGGGGCAGCATGAGGTAGTGGATGCTAAGTGTGTCCTTGTCCTGAACAGAAACAGGGTCAATCAGCACCTTTAGATTCTGATACATCAATTCAGTGAGAAAAGGTGTGTAGGGGGCCTGTGTGAGAACAGAGAACATCACGTCATTCATACACAGCCATTATTGATTTCATTTATACTGAAAACAACATTTTTTTTTTTTTTAATTTATTTATTTTTTTGAGACAGAGTCTCACTCTGTTGCCCAGGCTAGAGTGAGTGCCATGGCATCAGCCTAGCTCACAGCAACCTCAAACTCCTGGGCTCAAGCGATCCTTCTGCCTCAGCCTCCCGAGTAGGTGCCATTACAGGCATGTGCCACCATGCCCAGCTAATTTTTTCAATATATTTTTAGTTGTCCGATTAATTTCTTTCTATTTTTAGTAGAGACGGGGTCTCGCTCTTGCTCAGGCTGGTCTTGAACTCCTGAGCTCAAACAATGCGCCCGCCTCGGCCTCCCAGAGTGCTAGGATTACAGGAGTGAGCCACCGCACCCGGCCTACAACTAAACATTTTAGAGAACAATACAGCAATATGCATAGAAATGGGCATGAAGTTACTAAAAGTGCTCTATGAAAGAGAAATGACCTCATACGTATGAAGAATAGCAGCAAGACTGTAGCAAAAAAAAAAAAAAAAAAAAAAAAACAAAACCCTAAGCATCTTTAGACATTTGGAGTCTGTCTAAAATAAAAACAGGAGACCTGACCATGTACCAGCCAAGTCAACAAGCACAGAGGACTGAATGTCTCAAACTTCAGAAAATGTATCTGTAAATGGGTAAAATACTACGTGCTTCATAGGATGAACGTGAATGAGGTCAGGCATGGAAGGCACAGAACCTTGTACAAAGCAGATTTTCCTTCGGTTAAGTAATAAATAGAAGGCTTATAACATACTGTAGTAGTAAAAATAGGACACAAGGAATTAAAATTAGAGATTTTTCATTTGTATATCATTTAATTAATAACTGGTAGGAACATGTTTCAAATAACTACTTGTACACTTTTCTCTGCTTAGTTAAAATATTGTTGTGATATATTTATTTAGTTAGACATTAGTTCAGGAAACTCCCCATTACTCAAAGACAATTATGGCAATCCACATTAAGATGAGGTACGTCTTACCTGGAACTGTAGAAGTTCATTCTAGATCCAAAGACCCTAACCTATACTGTACTGATAGAGACTGTAAGAAATAATCTAGTATTTCTAAGTCCTTGACATATGCTTATGCTAGTAAGATTTCTGAGGTGTTATAAAACTTCTATTTCTATTTTTGGTTGAACAAATACAAAATAAGTATAAATGGAGGATGCTGTAGCAAGAGGGTATCACACACAGCCCATGGGCCAAAGAGTTTTAAAAAGGAGCCACGCATACATCTTACCATAAGTCTGCAAAGAGAAAGCAGAACACTAAACAAGGTTTCTAGGGCCATAACGCAATCTTCCATGCCATTTTCACCCTAATGAATAAAAAAAGAAACATAAACATTAAACTGCTAAAAATGTTTATCGTAAAAACAAATAAGTTTATTAAAAAGAGGCAACCCACACAGAACATGCAGCATACAGAGAAGACATGAGACAAAACAAAGAAAAATGGTCATAACCACAGGCTGCCTGGGGTCAGTGTCGTCACGGTAGCCTTGCAGGGCAGCAAAGGAGGCCTGGCTGGGATGTGCACCTGCTGTCCCCTGACTATCCCCACTTGAGATGAGTGGCTGGGGAGGTGATGCTGACTGTAGGACCCTAAATCTGAGGGAGAATGGATCCATATGCAACAGACAGAAACAGTTGCTGACAGAAAACTTTAAGGTACCTGTAGGTAAGATTGCTTATTTTAAAAAAAGTATATACTGTGTATTTTTTAAAAATAATTATACTAATTAATTGCAGCAAAAACAAAGATAATAAAAACAAATTCAACCATAACTGAGTTATCTAGATATAACTACTATAAACATTTCAGTATATGTCCTCCTAAATATATGTGTATATATGTGGGTATGTAATACATTTTAACAAAAATTAAAGTATATTTGTGTTACAGGCTTTTATTATTAACACATTTTAAGACAGAACTAATGAAGGGTGGGAGCCTTCACTTGGCCTGCAGTAATGACACCTACCACTCCTTGTCTTGCACTATGGTTATTTATGCAGCTGGTGTGGGTCCTGAGACCAGGCAAGTTTTGCTCATTCTAAACCCCTAACAGCTATAGAGAAGTTTTTTTTTTTTTTCCAGCATATTACAGGGGTACAAATGTTTAGGTTATATAGAAAAGTTTTGTCCACAGCAAACACTCAATAAACAACTGACTCCCTAGTTGTAGAAGCAAGGAGGTACCCCTCTCTCTCAAGATCAAAGCAATACTTGACAGTATTTGCATAAATTTATTTTGGATTTTAAGAGATTTTGCTCAGTTTAGTCCAGTATGGGTCCTGACTCTTTCCCTCCAATATGATATGCTCATAACTGTGTTATGAAAACATGCAAAATGACTTTTAGAACTTATAGGTCCTTATCAATCAAATAACAATAAATATAGTTAATACAAAATGTAAAAGGAAAAGCTTCAAAAACTGACAGCATTTGGAAACGTTCCTTTCCCTTTTGGTTGTTATTTTTCCTCTACTTGCAAACTTCATACACTTTTTGCTCTTCCCAGCAGCAGTCTGTACTTACCTTTAATCTTCTGCGGTTCATTCTAACATACCAATTAGTCAGAACATCTACAAACTTGACCAGGCGAGGCACCACAGTATAAAGCCTATAAGCTAAAAGAAAGAAAAGTGAATCAGGCAGCCAGACTATACCAGTCATCTCGGGTGAGGGGGGGGATACAATCAATAAAGAACAAGCAGCCCCTTTCATCTAAGGACCTCCACCTATTATGGAGACAAGAAGAACCAAAATGAAGCTATCGTATAATGGCTCATTTATTGAGGATGTACTACATGGCAGTCAAAGCATTTATGGATGCATACAAAACCACTCTATCAGCCACATGTGAATTCCCATTGGCCAGCGAAAAAAACTGAAAGCCTAGTATGTGTGGCTTAAAGTCCAAGGCTGTCCACACACCAACTCCAGGAAGCATTGTTTACATGGTGTACAATATGACAGCACTAACAAAAGCCCAACTTCTTTCTATCGTACTATACTGTACCTCAATTAATAGACAAATGAGCAAAAAGCTTGAATTAGATGCTAAGAGGCACAGCATAGGCCAGTGGTTCACAAACAGGGGCAATTTTCCCCTGCAGGGGACATCTGGCAATGCCCGAAGAGATGTTTTAGTTGTCACAGCTTGGGGGAAAGGGGGCGTTACTGGAATCTCACAGGTGGACCCCAAGGATGGTGCTTAACATCTTATAAGACACGGCACAGCGCCGTGCAATGAAGAATGATCCGTCCCAAACATCAGTGGCACTTCTATTGAGAAATTCTGGTATAAGCTATGTATAAAATAGAACAGGCTTTTTCTTTCTAAGGTTTAAAATAGTCAAGGAAAGAAAGCTACAGAAAGTAGTGGGAAAAGAAAAGTCTTGAGAAATCAGAAAGATTTGAAGGGTCCCCTGAGTAATTCAGAGGGTGAGCAGGAAAGTAAGGGCGTTTAGCCAATTCTATTTGGGGCAAGGCTTATTTTAAGGATTCTCATTCACCTCCCCTTTAACTAACACTCTCTGTTGCACACAAACACACTAAAAACAAAAAGAATTAAGACCAAAAATTATAAGCAAACATAATTTATATTAGTGAAAAGAGTTCAGGGAGTGTTAATGAGGCTCCTGGTCTAAGCTAACAAGGTGAGAAGTTGCATTGGGCACAGCTGCTCTCTGCTGCTGTTCACAAAGGTGAGAACTGAGGTGGGCCAATCCTAGGCCAAAGTCATTAGCTGGTCACACATTCCTAGACAGGTGATTTCAGTGACTGAGGCCTATTCTGCAGAGAAGAGGCCTGTCTAAATTATTTCTAGGGTTCGCTATAATTTTTATTATACCTTCTAGAATGCTTGAGTTTCCTATGTTCAAGTTTCAACTCTCAGAGAGTAAATGAACCCCATATACAATGAATACACAATATATGGAGGCACCAGCAGCTACTGCTGCGGCCACCACCACTCTGTGAGGTAGGTCTTCTCACGTCCACACTGCTGGCAGGCAGCTGAGGGCATGAAGGCGACAGGCTAACAGAGCAGTCTGGGTCCAGAGCACTGCGGGTTTGCCTGGCCTCTTGCACACGACCCACATCGCGTGGCTGCTGATCTCCAGTTCCCAGGCAGACCAGGGTGCACGCTCTCCAGACCCAGCTTCACAGGAGGTCACGGTAGCTGGTGCCTAAAGATGGCAGGAGCCTTGGGCAACAACCCCACCTTTCTCACCCACTCATATCACTCAGGAGGGAAGAGTGGACACAGCTGTGAGCGTGTCTGGGGAGAGTGCAGTGGCTTCCAGTGCTGCCCTTCCTGGGACAGAAGTCAGCTTCACACATTCATTTCCATCTTCATTTGTGTCAATTCGACCAATGGTTTGACTATCATCATTCTTATATGTATTTAAGGAGGTGGATGAATCCTTCAGGGTAACTGATTAAACAGTCCTTTTGTGCCAAGTGTGGCAGCATTGCCTACCCCGGGGAGAACCATGAGCCGGTGACCAAGCTAATGCTGAATCCCAGATCTACTCTGGCCACCACACCTGCCCAACAGCAGCAGGTACTGCAGGGTGAAGAGAGGATAGATTAACTTTGCCCTCTTTTGCCCTCACTATGACCCAGTGTCTCTGCCTGCCTACTTTACTAAATTGTCTGAGGAGTCTTAGGTAAGAGCTTCTAGAATTTCTTACCCAGACTATGAGAAATATGGTTGTGACTATCTCAAACCTCGAGAAAGGCAACATGATGTACTTTCCCAATCTCTGTCTATAACCAAACTCATTGTTAGGTAATAGAAATATGCTAAAATGTCTATGTTATTATTGCTTTTCTCAAATTCCTAATTTTTCTGGAACGGACAGAGATTATTTAATAATGAAAATAGGCCTAAAAATACATTAAAACTGGATTGATAACAAGTACTACTTATTGAATACCTATTATCCACCAATTATTTTTTCATAAATCATCTCTATTGTAGCCTTGTAGTAACTCTGCCAGGCATTTTGCAGATGAAGAAACTGAGGGTCACAGACTCTAGGCAACCTTCCAGATCAGCAACAAGAGTTCGGTTTTGAACCCACAGCTATCCAGCTCCACAGCCTACACTCTTCTACAGAGGGGTGAGGCTGCCTGGACACCCTCCAGAGACAGAATCGCCTAGGGCCTCAAAACAAACACATTTCTACAACTCATAAGCCTTCACAAAACTGCATTTGAGAGATTAAACAATTTTTTATCTACTGTTCTGCACCTCTCAAAATTTTCTCTATGTATATAGACAGTTAAATATCAAAAGATTAATTACCAAAAGAATAAAAAGTCCTTATTTCTGGGAATACAGCCCAAAAGAGACTCACCTGCCATTTCAGTCTCAAAGAATCCAACCAGTGACTGCATAAAGGACAGGATCCACCGGTCTGTGATATTGGGGCTTTCTCTGACGGTGTTTTCATTGTGAAGGAATTCCATTTCTTCCTCCTGAGAATGGCAATTAAATGAAACATTCACATGCTTGGGTAAACAATTACTATGGGAGAAACATTCTTTTAATCACTTAAACTGAAAGAAATAGCAATAAACAAAACCAAACAAACAAAAAACCCCAGGCACTACTGCCAATCTAAATTTCTGATTCTCAGCAATATTTTCAAATAAGCACTACCTTGGGGCATTAAGTCCTCAATTAATTATGTTTTTGAGTGACATGAAGAGAATTCAGGAAAAAATTACTTCTCTGAATCAAAGAGAGATATGAATTCTAAAAAAAATTCTAAAATTCTAAAATTTTGTCAACAAGCATAGGGTTTTAGTTACTTTAAACCTAAAGTAGGAAGGACGGTGAAACTGTCTAGGATGGAATCATTGTCCACAAACTGAAAATGAGTACTAGGAATTAATTTCTATGCTAAGGTGGTTCATTTTACCTAGAATGTTCTATCCTATCTTATTTTTGCTTTGCAAAATCCTCCCTGAGCCTAAAGGCCCATTTCACCTGTCCCCACTCTACAAGCACAACTCACACCTGCTTTGGTTCTCGGGCAGCACCACCACCAGGCTTTCAGGGTAGCGGTAAGGTGACTCTCTCCCTGGGTTTAAGCGCCCGATGGTGGCGTCTGCGTCTTGCTGCTATGTCCAGACAGGCCCCAGCTGTGGGTAAGTTTGACTTAGTCTGTATTCCCGCGTCCCACACCAGCAGAGGCTTTGAGACCATACCTGCTTAAGGGCTGTTGGCCCTACGTGGCATAGAACCACGTGCAGGAGAGGTGCAAGGACTGCAAAGAGATGAAGAATGCCAGGAGTCTGGGGACAATGCCTGCCTTTCTCAATTCCTAGGGAAAAGTCCTCCCTGGGAGCCTCAGGTGAATACACTGTGTCCTTGTCCTTGTTAGCAGAACGAATCAAGGCCAAACACAGCAGAAGAGAGTGATCTGCCTGCTGGAGCGGAATGACCAGAGCTGAGCTCTACAGCCAGCTTCAGGACTGCTCAAGCAATAACAACATCACACGTTCACTCAACAGTAATTTACTAGCAATTCTACTTATAAGCTGCTGGCAATAGGAAGATGAGTGGTATCAGGGTCCTTACCCCAAACTGGGTCTTAAAAGCACAAATAGGAACATGTGCAATGAAGGTGATGGACCCTGACAGAGTTGAGGGGCTGGGGAGTTGGCCCCCAGAGCAAGGGCTTCTCAGCATGGGCCTCTTGGGCAAACAGGTAACTGCCCCTTCATATACATCACTTTCAAATACAGCATCACCATTATTTGTAATCCTAACAATCCACTGAGAATTCCACCAAGAACTGCTGTCACTCTCAAAGTCCTAGCCCAAACGCCACACCATAGAGTGGCCTTCCCTGACCACTGATCGCAAATAGCTGGCCCCAGCCCCAGTGACTCTGCTCTTCCCCAGGTGCTCACAGTCTGACAGTAGCTGACTCTTCACTGTCTCCCTCAGTTCTCCAAACCACTGGTTCCATGAGGGGAGGGCATCTCACTCAACACGGAGTCCCTGGCACCAAGAACTGGTTGACTAAGTGATCACATGACATAACTCTTCTACAGATAAGGCCCTGTGTCCTGCAGAGGCTGAGTGCCTGCCCAGACCCCAGACATCTACTAAACCTTCATGTACAGCCTCCCCATGGTTCCGAGTCTCCCCAGCATTGGACAGCAAAGAATAGCAGCCTTAAGGTCTTGCACAGAGTTCCACCTCACAGCTCAGCACAGGAGGTGCCATGCAGATGCTGCAGGCATACACGCAGCTCATTGAGGTCCATACCTTCTGGAGCCTGAGGACATTCTGGATGAAGAAGCGATATGCATTGTACCATGGGAGCAGCACATCTTTAAGGACATCCCGCACACCCTCCTCCTTAAAGCGGAGGTTTTCTGCTCTCACTACAGGGGAGTTAATCAGGTATAATCTGGAAGAGGGTGAAAAATTACACAGAAAAGATACATATATGGTAAAGCAAATATTACCGACTACTTAACATATTATGAGGGCAAAATGAAAATTAGCACTTTTTTCTAAAAAAGGAGGAAGTTATGCATACTCTTCAAAGGTCAATTTAAAACTCACAGAGCTCTTACTTTATGTGAGACCTAGTAAATTATGAAGCCATATATGTAACCCCATACCAAGATATGCCATTGTACCAGTATAGAAATGCCAATCTCACTGTAGGGCCAAGTCTCACCAAGAGGAAAGCTGGCCTAGTCCACATCAAGAGCCACTTCCTCCTTCCCATGGACACAACTCACGCCTCCACTGTGTTCAGACACAGGGAGTCACGTGGACCAACCTTCACAGAGCCTGGTGGGCAAAGGCCAGGAATCCTGCTAAACAGCCTATTTGGTAGGGGAGACAACTCTTACCACAAAGTATTACCCAGTCCAAATGGTCAACAGTGCTGAGGGTAAGCCTAACATAACTGAGAGTGGAGGGACGACCCTGATAACTGCTCCTTGGCAACACAGGTACTGTTGTGAAGGTGCTCAGTCATGGGCCTGGATGTGGGTCTCACGTCTGTGACATGGGTATGCTGAACAAAATCTCTGGGTCCCTTTCAACTTGAACACTGTGTGATTTCACAATTATGACTATATCAAGCAACAGCTCAAATCTCTCTAAAAGCTTTTCAGCATTAATTTTTTATTTGCTCCAGCGTAAATATATCTCATATGGCTCTAAGTACAAATTAAATCCAACACAGGTCCTCTTTCTCACAAAGACCTCTAAGGTTTGAAAGTGCCTTTATTATTTAGAAAGCTATTTTGGAGTTTTAAAATCAATAACCATACCAGTGTAACACTCCATATAACAGACATACATTTTTAAAAGCCTCACTATAAATCAAGTCTAAGAACTGTCATTAATCAGATGGAATATGCTTACATAAAAACAAAAAACACATACAAGGCAAAGCACTGGTTTGTACCTGAGGGCATCAGCACCATACTTATGGATGATTGAAACTGGATCTGGATAATTCTTTTTTCGTTTGCTCATTTTTTGACCATCACTTGTGAAACAGAAGAAAGATGTCAATTATGTATGTCAACATCACAGATGATTTTTATATATGGATATAAATTATGTGCAAATAGGAATACATAATGCAAATGAGAAGGAGTAAAGAGGGAAGTAATACTCAGTGGGAGGAGTTTTAGGTGAGAAGAAGAATGGCATCTGGTGACGGAGTACCTGGGTTGAGCCTGACATGGCTCTCATTAGCCCTGATCCTGGGCACTCATGGTCTCCTAACCTATAGCTTCCTCATGTGTTAAAAAGAGGACAGTAAAAATCTTCATTAAAGGACTGATGCACAGCTTAAATAAGATTTATAAGAAAAAGTACTTCATAAAATGTTTAGTAAATATTATTTTATTACTAGTAATACGACTAATAGCATTATGTTACTAGTAGTAACCTAATCTAAAAGTCCTCCCCTTTCTCTTTCTCTTCCTTCATCTGCCTTATGTCTCATGCACTCCTCCTTGAGAAACATAGAGATATCTGGAGCCACAAAAGCCTAGGATGGAGATATGACTTGGAAAGGAGTTTCAACAAAAAGGAAGAACAGTAAGTAGTTTAAGACTAGAGGGGAGAAAAAGAGTATGATTAGAGCTGAGATTTAGTGTTCCTAAATTCCTCTATTCAGAAAGAAAACATGGCTAGGTCCAACCAGAACATGGCTGCTTTGAAAAGGAGCAGTTTCTAGGTGCAAGAACAAGGGGTATCAGAACTGGAACTAGTCATTACACAAAGAAGTGCACCTGCCTTGCCAGGACGAGCCCATTCACAATCACGTTCTTGAAAGGTGGTTGTCCAAAGAGAGCTGTGGCCAGCACCAGCAGGGTATAAAACCTGAAATAAAAAACCCCAGGTCAATAAAAATAGAAAAGTCCAAGCATAGCAAAAAAATTATATTTACTCACTGGCCTGAACTGCTATTTCTGATAAACTGTACTTCTTGATAATAACTTATAGCAATGGTTCTTAATCCTGGTTAAAATACAAGAATCATTTGGGGAGTGTTGAAAAATAACTGACACGCAAGACCCACCACAGACCAAATTAGAGCCTCTGATACAAAAAAATGAAATTTGCTTTTTTTAAAGCAAACAAAGGCCTGAAGTGATGTACTAACCCTCCCTCTGCTATCAGGACCCCCCAGCAGTTGAGGACCACTGCCTTCCTCTTGGGGAGAGAGTGGAGAGCCACAAGGCAGTGCTGGATGGCCTCTCAGGACCACCCAGAATTACCTGGCTAAAAATGAGGGACATATGTCACATTTGGCACAAGACCATATGGGACAATCTGATGACCAAAGATGCAAAGAACAATCATCCAAAACTCAAAAGGTAGACTATAAGAACACAGAAAATGATTTTATTCTGTCATACATGAATCTTATTTATGTGCCAGCTACCTTGTTCCCTAAAAGAACTCTACCACAACCCTACTGCTATCCTGGGGTGATGCTCCTCTGCCTCTGTGACCTGATCCTATACTACAAGAACATCAAGAAACATGAACTGAGGAGGAGATCAGACCCCATGCCTGTCCAGACATCTCTTCCAATTCCAGAGGATGATTGGGAGGACGGACCCCTGGTACCCAGGAAGGGCAGCCAAGGCCTAAGGGAAGGAGAAGGGGGTAGCGAAGACAAGGGACCTACATGAGGACTGTTAACAGCTGCCAGACTTCGCCACTTCTCAAAGGAACAAGCTTACTGATAAATCATCTGGCTCCTCCTAAAAACAGGAATTTGTTGTTCCTAGTAGCTATTCCTATAGTTAAATGGGTTGATCTGAAAATGGCACATTCTAGAGTATTAAGGCTTCGATTAAAGTACTAAAACAAGTTGTAAAACCATAAAATGACACCAATTCCTTAAACACACCCCTGCAGAAACATTACTAATGAGTGTATAATTAGAACACAGCTAGCAAAACCTACCCATGGAAAAAAGGTAACTTAACTTTTTTCAATTAAGAGAATAAGCACACTGCTTTTAATAAGGCACTAGATAAAACCAACGCCGAAATCCTCCCCCCATATATATGCATATTTTAAAAAATCTGGATATTTTTAGAATATTAACTTATAAGGCTAGCTTCAACACCTGAGCACATTTCCAACTATTCTCCAAATTTCCAGGACCCAATGTATTGCCATGTATATAAGTAAACATTTAATAAACACTTGAGCTTGTTTACTTCAAATTATTTACTAAGAACACATATTGTTTCATGTCACTTAAAATTTCCAATATAACATATGGGTATACTCCAAAATATCAGTGAAATAATTCAAATTATAAGACTACAGCCCTACTGTAGTAAAAGGTCCCCACACAAAAGGCACTTTAATATCCAAGCTTGGTGGT
This sequence comes from Propithecus coquereli, assembly GCF_000956105.1. Lineage (NCBI taxonomy): Eukaryota > Metazoa > Chordata > Mammalia > Primates > Indriidae > Propithecus > Propithecus coquereli. The sequence goes on along the minus strand of NW_012149397.1, from coordinate 2,892,807 downwards.
AAGGGGCAGAGAGCAGGAAAGGAGCCTGTCTTGTTTGCCACAGTCTCCCCAACACCCAGCAGATAAATGGTTGGCACTGAGTCAAATACTCATTAAATAAAATGAAATCAAAAAAACACTTGAACGCAGGGGCATACCATCCTCTGGTTTGGTCGATCCCTTCGGCAATGAAGTCTGCAGGAAAAGCATCCTCAAACTCCCTCTTGTTTTCAAATGGATAATGAACTTGAGCATAGGGCATGCTGCCACTCTCGAACCAACAGTCAAACACTTCAGAGACACGGTGCAATGATCCCTTCCCACAGCGTGAAGGAATGGTCAGGTGGTCAATGCTAACAAACAGAAAAGTGGCCTTTTCTATTAATTACAAGCACCAAAGAACTTGCAGTTTAACTACAAATAGCAAACACAAAGCCTTGACAAAATACTATATGCATTTGCAAACAGAAATATCAACAGTTCTCAAAGGCTTTCAGAGAGTACCATGAGCCCTCAATCTGAAACGTTTATGTACCAAAGCCACTTGACATTTCATTCAAGGATAGCGGCCACATTACCTCAATATGACATGAGCCATCAACAAAGTAATTCAGCAAACTAGTAATTTCTACATGTAGCTCTGTAATCTGCTGTACAAAACCACGTCTTAACAGGAGGATGAAAGGACTCAAGTGAATTATACATTCAGAAACTGACCTTTCTCTGTGGAGATCTGCTATCTTTGCTCCTGACAGTTCTTCAAGTTCTGCCACTGACCCAATGCATACTACCTGTTAAAAACAAAGTTAAACAACAGAAGTGCCTTAGAGGCAAAGAGATCATACTGAGTTAATTTATGCAGCACTCATGTTTAGTTTTAGAAACCTCTGATTTTAAAAGCTCAGTACACACCAATCTGGGTTGAATGACAACTACCACCAATGTGGCTTACCTCTCATGAAAGACACAGGTCAATCTCTGAAAAGGCAAGTGCTGACAGTGATTGTTCCCTTGTTACCCAACCCGATATTAGGGGGCAGTCCCTACCTAGAGACATGTGAACAGCTCCACCACATCAACAGGTGTTTCTGGAGGGTTCACTACATGCAAATCTCTGCCAAAATACCAGCATAAGTGAAAAGCCTTAGACTACTGCTCTATGGTATCATGGCTTCTTCCTGACACCTAAATCTGGCTCTTTAATCTAGAATCTTCCCAAGACAAAGCTAAAAATAAATCATAGTTATGTGTCATTTAATGACTGGGATACTTCTGAGAAATTCCTTGTTAGGCAATTTTGACATGCAAACATCATAGGGTGTACTTACACAAACCTAGATGGGAAAGTCTACTACGCACCTAGGCTATGTGATATTGCCTACTGCTCTGAGGCTACAAATCTGTACATGTTACTGTACTGAATACTGTAGGCAACTGTAACACAATAATAAATATTTGTGTACTTAAACATAGAAAATGGACAGGAAAAATAAGGTATTTTATTCTTATGGGGCCACTGTTGTATATGCAGTCTGCTGCTGACTAAAAGATTGTTATACGGCACATGACTGTATTGTGCTTGGACCAGATCAAAATAATCAGACTAAATCACAAGATGTTAAAATTACAGGGGCACTGAGAATGGTGGGATCATCTGAGAAGAGCTGCACCAGCAGCAGCTGCTATGGGTTCCCACTCAGGGGGCTTGTGCTACTTAGTGAACACCCATAGCCTCTTTCTCTGCTCTTCCTGTTCAGTCCTGAAAAGTCTTCTGATTTAGCTACTGCACTGTTACCTTTCAGATCCTTACAGAAGAGTTATCAAAGTCCCCAGAGTGCTGCTGCTCATCATTGCTATTGATCTCAGCATTAGACAGAAGGCCCATCATGGAGATATATCTGTATAGCAAGTCACGTTGTCAAGAGGTTCTTGGCTGATGTGACTTTAAGCAAAATGATGTACAGTACGTCCTCGAATAATGTTTCATCATAAAGTTGATGAGGGAAAAAAATTGGTTTTATTAAACATTGTTCTGCTTAAAGTTGCACTTTCTAAGAACCAACCTCTTGACAACATTAAGAGAGGGCGTACTGTATGCCTATACATCTATATACCCACATACACTATCGCTCACTTGATTTTAGAAGTTAAAGGTCTACAGTGCTTCGGTAAAATCTTTTTTAAGATTTCATTTTTATTATCTACAAGGTCAGTTTAATCTTAAGTTAATGCTATAACTTAATGCAGGGGGAAAAGAGATCAGAGCAACACAAGAAAAAAAATTTAACATGTGTATTTCCCTGAGAAAAATACAAACTGTATTCTTCACTTTTATAAAAAGGGAAAAATTTTAAATTGTATTTAATTAAAGTAAAAAGAAATAAAAAAACACAAAAAACAGATTCTTATTTTATGTCACGATTCTACAAAGGAATAATGAGGAAAAAATAGACACAATAAGAAAGAGGCAAAGAAAAAAGAAACCATATTCTTATGGAATGAAAAGTGCTTTAGCAAAAATCAACACAAGGAAATATTGCCCTGCCTCACCTCCTCAAAGTCATCGCTGACCCACAGTGGGATAGGGGTGCCCCAGTATCTGTTTCTGGAAATTGCCCAGTCACGTGCATCTTTAAGCCAATTTCCAAATCGCTTTCCTCGTACAAACTCTGGGACCCTGCAATAAACAGATCACACAATCAGTCATGTAAGAATATCAGTAAGTCAAAATGGCAAATTATATCCATATACACCCTTGTATCATGCTTTATGGGTCAAACACTCTGGAAACACTGAGCTCACTGCTAGGTGGTCTTCTAAATAGCACCAGCACAAGCCACAGTCTGAGCTACCGTTAATGACCTATATGTAATAGAAAACCCTACAGCACATAGGCCTCCTATGTCCTCCTCTCCAACTGGAGTACCATCACAGACCTCTAACCAGTGACCCTGACTCTAGCTAGCCTCTTCCACTCAATTCTGGTCTTCACGACATCCACATGACAGCAGTTTTACTGGAACTCATTAGCATAGGCCCCCATCAGGCCAGGTGATTGGTAGCTACTCTGCAGCCCTCTCTATAGTTTTCTCTTTGGTCATCCCTAGTCTTGCACTTTAGGCTTCAGCAATGAGGCAAGTTCTCTAGAATTCTCACCTAACTGCCCATGCCTGTGCCCTCCTTCTGCCGTGCGACTCTCCTTCTCTTCCGTTCCTTATCCCTTGAGGTTCGGCTTTGTAGAAATCCTTCCCAAGCACAAGGATGAGTCTGGGCACCCCTAGGCTTTCAAACATCCTCTTCTTCTCTCGTGCACTCCAGTTACCATCTTGTATTACAAGTATCAGTTTACATGTCTGCATACCCTCAAGGCTGTATTACTAATATTCTATACCTAGTATCTTATTCATCAAGCTCATTAGGGGAACTCATGAGCTTACTAGCTATAAAAATGAAAAAACTGTCTTTTGAGAAATCAGGATCACTCTGCTAGGAAATATTAGAAAGCTACAATTTACAACCATTTCCTTTACTGCCCTGACATTCTCTGCATTCTCCCAAACCCAAATGCAGTTTTTTAGTCTAGTTGGGCCCTTGTGGGAAGTAAGAGTGGTGATGACCCTCTAAAACTCTCAGTGAAAAACATTCTTCTGACATACATAGATTCAAGTCTTGTTTCATTTTGTACCCAGAAGTTAAAATAACACCTCCTGGGCTATATCACCTGTGGGTCACCATATCAGCTGGGGACAGTAAATGCTTCTGTGCTTAGGGTTTATTCATAAAGCCAAGCACAGGAGACATCATCTATTCCAGTACCAACAGTAGTAAGTATAAATGGCTTTTGCAGGCACATCTGAAAGTAACGTTTATTCTGAAAATGACTATTATTTAAGGCTAACAAACTGAGAGTACAGCAATATTTTTTCAAAGTCACTGCATCCTGAAAAATCAAATAAATTGCAGTTTTTCATTTCTTTGGGTTTTAAAAAAGAAAAATCCTCCCTTATATACTTTATCATAAGAAGGATGTTACTTCTATTGTATTCTTTTATCTATCTATCTATCGAGACAGGGTCTCACTCTGTTGCCCAGGCTAGAGTGCAGTCGTGTCATCATAGCTCACTGCAACTTCCCACTCCTGGGCTCAAATGACCCTCCTGCCTCAGCCTCCCTAGTATTTGGGTCTACAGGCACGCACGATGACATCTGGCTAATTTTAAAAATTTTTTGTAGATACAGGGTCTTGCTATGTTACATGTTACCCAGGTTGGTCTCAAACTCCTGGCCTCAAGTGATCCTCCTGCATTGGTCTCTAAAAGTGCTGAGATTATAGGCCTGAGCCATAGAGCCCAGCCTATTATGTAATATTATTTAAATCATTTTGTGTTCTTAAACACAAAAACTAGAAGACAGCTGTTATAATATGCAATAAAAGATGGCTATTAAAATTATTATAATTTGGGAGAATGTAAACCATATTTACTAACCACATGACAAAAAGCATTATGAAGCAACACATCTTACTGCTTACCAGTAGCACAGGTCATTGTTCTTTAGTAGCTTGTCCACCATGTGCTCCACTCGCACAAACCAGCTGGGTACTGCTTTGTAAATGAGGGGGGTGTCTGACCTAGTGAAGCAGAAACACAGATGTCTCTGATCAGGCTGAGACATGCAAGTACCGGAGTAAGACTGACTTATAGTCTTATTGAGAGCACCACCACCTACCTGGCCTTCTGTTAATATACATTTTTATTATAGATACAAAGGTCTGAGTCTTCAAAATCAGTCATCCCCTCCACAATACCAAGAAAAGCAAAAGCTAATAAAAGAACAAGACTAGAAAGAAAAACATAGTCTTGCTGGTTACAACTATCTAAGAAATGATGCCAACTACTGCTGTGCAGAAGAGGAAATGGGGAAACTGGATGTGATGCCATTGAACATTCCATTTTCACCCACATCTTTACAGTATGATCTTGTACTAAAACTTGATATCACATTAAATTTCTCTAATTTCTCTCTCATAAATTCTATTACAAGATTTTAGAGGCGTTTCTCATCCTAAAAAAATATAGGCATAACACAAAACAGATTTGTACATGTCGATTTTGCTCACCCAACTCCTTAGGAAAGAGACAACATTAAGCATTCATAAAACTTCCCTAAAAATGAAACGAGGTAGTTTCCAAGCACTAACTGTGAAGGATACAAATGAGATGAAAGCCACAAATATAATGGAATGGGCACACATAGTAAATACATCCATAAAATGGAAGCTCTACTACAGCAGTCTTTGTTTCTTCTTACCTCCAGCAGAAAGGGTAGCTGTGAGTGAAGGTGCTGGCAACAAGAAGTCGCCCTTGTTCCTTTAAGGTCCGAATGATATTTTTGTCGGCATCCTGGTAAAAAATTAAAATTTAGCTATTAGAACATGCTATTAATACCTGGTAATAATACAACTGTATTACTAAAATCTGGTATTTTGTTATGAACAAAAGGCACAAATAAAAAATGTATTATTTTAAAATATTCTATCCATTTTTTAGAAACTGTGTAACTTTAAATACTTTTCAAGTACATTCCATAACATTTAAGGCAGTGAAGTTTTTAATTAGAAATGATTACCCTAAGGTAACAAAGCTGCTTAATGAGGCAAAAATTGGAGCTCAGTTTTCTGATTCCTACCCCTGAAACTACAGTATGCTTCCTCCAAATATACTAGATCCTCTGAATGTAGCTGATAATATCTATCTTTGCTGATTTTATATGCTGAAACAAAATAAAAAACAACTTCTAGAAGAATTACACTATAATTATAAATGATGGAGATTAATTAGAAGTTGCATGAATTCCCTTACTGGAAAAAAAAGAAAAACTGACTGATGAAAGAAGTACAATGAGACCGACACACTTCCACATCCATACGGGTTACAAACCTTCACATACTGTCCCGCAAAATGTGTCACTTCTGCTGTGAAGCAGCCTGAAGCATCCACGGGGCAAACAGGGAGTGAGTCTTTCTGGATAATGTTGAAGTCCATACAGACCCGATAGTCATCCTGGGAAAAGGCAAACGGGGAGGGTAGGAGAGTAGAATAAAATAATCTAACTATAGGTGTGGGAAGGAGGAAAGCATGAGCTGGTAGATTTAAGAGAGAATTTTTCAATATTGACATATACATGCAATCAACTTTATCTTCTTAACTGAAGATGACTCAAGGACCATTCACAAGATCAGAATCTCACAGTTGGACAGGAATTATATCAGTCTTCCCAAACATGATGTCACAGACCCCCACATATACCACAGTATCCACTAAGTGAGAAGACAGATGACACACGTTTTAAAACTAAATCAAATTTGATTTATAACAGCACAGAAGCACATCTGAAAAACCAAAGCACACACAAGTTTAAGACATGACCTATTTAGTAATGTATGATGCTTGACCTACACATGGATTTGCATCCTGTAAAGGAAACACCCCAAAGGATGGCAACACTGATCTAAATCCAAAGTATTCACTTTTCGAATAAGTAAACTGGGCTTTGGGTGGCATAGTTTACCTCGGTTACAACCAAGATGCTTCAGGAATGTGTTTTGAAGAGAGTTAAAAATTAGAGAAAACACTTACAAAACTCTCTGTCAGACAGTGCTTTGAACACTACACAAGCTCATTTAAATCGCCTAACAGTCATGCAAGCAAGGCAGACAGGTGTACTAGGTTTTCACCCCTCACACAAACTAGCAATCATCCTCATTTTACAGAGGAAGAAACCAAGGCACAAAGAACTAATCCAGCTGTGAAGTGGTAATGCTAGGATTCAAAACCAAATAGCCTGGCTCCAGGGTCTACAGTCTTCACTACTTGTGCTGTGCTGCCTAAATCTAAAATTAAAGTGGCTTAAGGTAATGAAACCACACTCTGTGTTGACTCCAAAACAAACTGGAAAGCTGATATGCTTCCACCTGGACCTCTGTTCACCTCTTGCTGTGCTGAGGCTGCCTTGTGTAGTATGATATGGGAAGACAGGAAATGTCCCAAAACACAGCAACTTGAACTGCTGAATGTGGAGCAAATAGTGCTATCAACTGCATAAGCTAAGAGCTTTCCTGACTGCAGCCAGAAAAAGGGATGTTCAACATGATGACACACATGCCACTGCACAGATTCTGCAGAGATCGCACACCATATCACCTGAGTATGACAAGAGTAGAGGCCTCTTGGAAAATGGGGTTAAAGGCTACCTACTTTAAAGAACTGATCTTCTATAACATTACCTGCATAGCATTCAAGGGACATACATGAAGTATAAATAGAATTAATAACAAATACCCACACTTAAAAAGGAAAATCTAAACTATAACTCAAAACCAAAAAGTTATCTTTTCATTATTTACTATCAGTGGAGTAACCATACCAGCTGACCATAAAATTGTTATGAACTGATATTTGACTAGTTCCTAAAACTTGTTAAGTAGTATTATCAAGAATGCCTCCATCAAAATTGAATATGGACCACATGTTAGGTGATATTAAGGAACTGTTGATTTTATTGGGTATAAATATTAATAATGGCATGGTGGCTATACTGAAAATAAAAGTCATTATCAGTCAGTGATGTAGCTGGAATTATTTAGAGATGAAAGACATAATGTTCAAGATTTGCTTCAAAATCCTCCATCTAAAATAAAAAAGGTGTGGAGAAAGGAATGAGAAAACAAGAGAAATAAAACAGGATTCCCAAAATGTTCATAACTAATGCAGCTGGTTGATGTACACATAAGAATTTATTTTAATATTTTCTTCAGGGTATGTTTGAAGATGTCCATAATAGAAATCCCAGAGATTAAGCATGAAAGCAAAATCACAAATGGAGACAGACTAGCTTCACCATCTCTTAGAACAAAGTCACAAAACTATCAAGACCAGAGGAGGTTGTAGGTGACCCATAGGCACAACCCCAGCAGCAATGATCCTAAGGGACTCTGTCAGCCACTGTGCTAAATACTCCGTGTACATGATTTCATTGAACCCTCACAGTTATCCTGACAGGGAGATACTCCCACACCGTGCTACAGAGGAGGAAAAGAAAGTCCAGAAAGGCTAAGCAACTTGCCCAGGAATTGCTTGTTAGTGGCAGGGCCAAGATTTAAGGCGAGAGCTGGTTTACTCTAAAGCACGCGCCTTTAATCCCTATGTCATTCTGTTCTTATTCATATACAAATAACATTAAAATGAATGTATTTTTAGAAAAATTATTCTGGGCAAAATATTTAGTCAAGAACACAGCAGAGGTGATGGGAACAGACTGTATTTTGATGGCTGAGGTGCCTGCATGTCTCTAGTGCTTGTCAAAACTCACAGAAATGCACACCAAAAAGAGAGAAGTTTACTGTATGTAAATCATCAATGAATGAATGAATGAATGAAGACACAGCAGGCACCCTGGCCTTTTAGAAAGATTAAATGCCTAGGAGTGGCCCTGGATTTGACCCACCACTTTCAGAAATCAGCTCAGGATGAAAGGCAATTGCAGGTGCAAATTTTATAAGCCATCTAGGGAGAAGTGAGGCAGAAAAGAGGCTTGACCTGATGGTCCAAATGAGAGCAAGCAACATGATGAGACACACAACTCAGCATCCCATGAAAAGTGACAGCTGACATTTACTTCTCAAATACATCTGCAAGATTTATGCTACTTACAGCGCCGAAATAAGGGGCTTGGTGTACAACGCCTGTGCCTTCCTCTTCCCTCACATAGTTGTCAACAAGCACAGTGAAAGCACCATTCTCTTTCCACTAGAAAAGAAAGGTTAGCAGGCTTTAGGAATGAAACACAATGTTAACTCTATGACAATTTTTTGGTAAGAGCCTGAAAAAACTTTTAACATGTAAAATATATTATCAGAAATAAAGGACAGAATAATTCAGGCTGGGAAGAAACATGCTAATTCAAAACATCTTTTCTATGAACAATAATCACCACTTACAAATGAAATAATTATCTGAAGACTTGCAGGTAAAAATTTCTAATTTCCTGGGTCACAAAACTGGGTATTTTCATTAGCTCTCCCAACCCCCTCCTTTGCCCCAGCATGTAGTTTAGCATACAGTCTCAGAAAATGTTCTCTCTAAATTAAATTACTTCCTGGTACATTTTCAAGGACTGCATATACTTTGCTGCTTCTCTTCCTTTCAACCCAGCTCAAGTTACTCTGTCATAAAAGGCAAACCTTGAAAGGAACAGGTGCAGCAGTCGAGAATTATAGGTTATTTATAGGTATTCCATCACTGTAAAACTTAGGGGAAAATGTGTTCAATTTGATTTTCATTGCAACAGCAATAGCATCAGGTTAATACATACAATGCTAAAAGATCTACTCTTTCTATGTTCATCTCTTCATATTTTTTTTTCACATACCCTTGCTTCTGCCAAACTGGACCTTTGCTGTCCTACCTCTCAGTGTTGGTAAACAGTACTTCCCAAATGGCATTTAATTCCTATAATCCTGTGAAAAAGGTATCAGTATTCCTATGTCTTAAAAATATTGTGGCTGGCCAGGCATGGTGGCTCATGCCTGTAATCCTAGCACTTTGGAAGGCTAAGGTGGGAAGACTGCTTGAAGGCAGGGGTTCAAGATCAGCCTGGGCAACACACCAAGACCTTGTCTCTAAAAAACAAAAACAAAACCAAAACGAAGAACATAGAAACAAACAAAAATTAGCCAGGCACAGTGGTGTGTGCCTGTAGTCCTAGCTACTCGGGAGGCTAAGGCAGGGGGATTGCTTGAGTCTGGGAGTTTCAGGCTGCAGTGAGCTATGATGATGCCACTACACTCAAGCCTGGGCAACAAAGCAAGACCCTGTATTAAAAAAAAAAAAAAAAATTATTGCTGTTATTTGCATTTCACAGATAAGCAAACTCAGAACAAAGATTACATGGCTTCTCCAAATCACATAACTAACAGTGATGAAACCAGGACATGAAACAAGGTCTTCTGGTTCCAAATACAATGCTATTTTCAACTACATCAAAGCACTCTGCTTCTTTGGAACTTTAAATTTGAAAAATAACCATAAATTTTTATTGTTGTAACCCAAATCAACTTGAAACATTTCAGAAGGTGTAGCATGATAGGTGCTAAAAGATGTGCCTTCAATGGTTTAAACATGGAGGTAGAATATGTGGTCCTGGCTGGGTGTGGTAGCTCACACCTATTAATCCTAGCACTCTGGGAGGCTGAGACGGGAGGACTGCCTGAGCTCAGGAGTTCAAGAAGAGCCTGAGCAAGAATGAGACCCCATCTCTACCAAAAATAGAAAAAATTAGCCAGGTGTGGTGGCACACACCTGTAGTCACAGCTACTCAGAAGTCTGAGGCAGGAGGATCATTTGAACCCAGGAGTTTGAGGTTGCTGTGAGCTAGGCTGACATGGCACTCTAGCCCAGGCAACAGAGTGAGACTCTGTCTCACAAAAAAAAAAAGAATATGTGGGTCCTCAGAATCACATGTACACACAGTGAGTCCAAAAGTATCTTACTGGTTCTAAGGGCAGACAAGGAAAGCCCTCATTGTATCTTGTCTCTCAAGAGCCACTTGGGGCCTACCCAGGCCATGGCTGAGCTGCTTCCACCTAGGTTAGCAGACACCACCAAGATCTGCAATTGTGCCCCATAGGCATCTAGTATCACAGCTTCCCTTGGTATTTCAGATGAACGTCAGATGATTTTGTCCTGGGTCAAAGGATGTATAGTACCTGTCTAAAGTCACTGAAGGTCTCAGGTATTCCAGGAAGGTTATTCAATGGGTAGGTGCTATTCAACTTAATTCTGTATATACTGGGTGCATATTCCAGAGAGACCTCTGACTTAATCGAAAGTTCCTGTCTAGTGTGTCCATGTGGATTGTTTGAGAGGGTTTAGCTTTCTTTAGCTTCCCAATGGAGTCTGTGATTCAGAAAGGTAAAGAGTCACTGATCCAGTGGAAGAGTTTTTAGACAATAAAAAAAAAACAACAAAAAAACCCATAAAATATGTTAAGGTATATAAGAGAAGAATGCAGTATGACATTTTTTCCAAGGGAGAAAACAAAGAGGCATTTCAGAAAACTCTTCTTTCAGATGACGTCTGAATTCAGACTTGAAGGGTGGGTTGCACTCAGCAGAAACAACATGAAAAAATGGTGAGGGGACTTTTAAAATGGTAGGAAAACATAATGAAAAAGGAGGGAATGCAGGAAAGGAAAAAACCATTTTGGCTGAATAAAGGATATGTTTAAAGCAACATGGAGGGATGTGGTTGGGAAGCAGGTTTGCCGCATACAAGCCGGGGCACATCCTGAACACTGGCAAACTAAAGTCTTCCAGGGAGGGATGGAAAGAGGGGAGAGCACATGGAAATGCACTGGGCAGCAACTTGGAAGGAGGAAGAAAGCCATTAAGTAGGCAACAAAAAATGTGGGAAAACAGGGTGCACAAAAATAAAGAGACAGACACAATGATGAACAGATATAGTGGACAGAACCTAACCCTCAGAGGTCACCTACATCAAACAAACTCTCCCTGAACTGAATAGGAATACAGGAGCCAGCAAATGTCTTATCTTGGGCTGTGATGTGGTATATGTCCAGCTGATTTTAATTTTCACATTACGTTTAAAGCCAGGTCTGAAGGTGATAGTCATTCTCTTATTCCAGGACCTTTAAATAAGTACGAAGGAGGAATTCCTGCTTGACCTTGTTCTTTTGGTAGTGGAGGATGAGGGGTAGGGTTTGCAACTGTATCTATGGATTCTCCCTTGTCAAAATTAAAACCACATAAAACAGCTTTATGACTCATAACAACACTAAGGTGCTAAACATATGAGCTCTATCGTGGTGCCTAGATCTAAAACACACACCTCATTAACCTCCTTGAAATGAATTGTGTTTATTTATACACAAAATGTTTTATTCTGATCGCTATCTTCAATATGTAAAAAAAAAAAAAAAAAAAAAAACCCATCTCAAATACCGAGTGATATGTAGACTGCATGCAATAAAAATACACACACAAAAATATACACAATCAAATGTAACATGATTCCTCATATAATTTGAGAAAACTATTAAGAAAAATCTACAGCTGTGCTAAAAAGAAAAATTCCAAGACTTTAATTATTAAAACAAGAAGGTAACACAAATGGTTTAATTCTGTTGATACTAAAGTAGACTTTTGGATGCAGGCACACTCACCTGAACAATATAACAGTAAGACAATGGAATCTACTCATCACTTCACTCCAACTAGCAATAAACGGACTGTAGTGAATCCCTGCAGCAAGCGGTCATAAGCTTACCTTCACAAAGTAGTTAAACAGGGGCCTGTATTTCTTGCCTTTAAGACAGGCACCAGGAAATCTAGAGAAGGGGAAAGTCACAATGAGATTAAAATTAAAGAACTGAGGCTGCAGCCACATCAAGCCATAAGCCCCCTCTAATTTGCTGGTTCCTTAGTCATTAAAACTGAAATGTTTCACTTGAACATACTCAGTATGAGTACTTAAAACTAAATTTGAATAATACAGATTTTGGATAATAAAGCTTCTCTCTTTTTAAAAATAAAGATACATATACATCAACTATTTGAATATTCACCTTTCAAGGATCTCATAGTCACTCTCCAGCTTATAGAGGGCTGATAATCTGGCTTCCATTAAAATGAGTAATTTTTCTCTGGCAGTATCTATGAGAGTGAGAGAAAAAGTGAACTTCAGTTATATGCAGACTTTGTTGACTCTAAAGACACACATCAGGCATACTTTCTTCCTGAGGAGCACCTGTACCATGTGCATTTACTGTGCCCAGCACCCACAGAGGAATATTGCAAAGAACACTATGGAATATTGCTTCCCAGATACGAAAATGACAACAACATCAGTTAGGCAGCCGGTATTTATTATCTACCACACCTATATCCTTTTTAAGTAAATTCATCTTTGTTTTCTCCTTCTAAAGGTAATATGTGTGAATGTTTAAAAATCATAAAATTAACCAACCAAGTAGCTCACAATGTAAAAGTCACCTGTAATTTTATCCCCTCTCACACATTCTCATTTGGGTGTCTATTCATCCAGATATCATTCTATGTACATACTAACAAACATATATGTAAATGTGTGAGATTTTTTTAAAAACAATTACGAAGTAACAGTTTATATAGTTTTGCAACTTGTTTTTACTTAATATATTGTGAGTATCTTTCTATATATTCGCACATATAGATCCTTCTCATTCTTTTAAACAGCTACACAGGACTCCATTTTATGGAGGCACCACTAGTTATTTCAAACAAATCGACTATTAAACATTTAAATTGCTTTCAAATTTTCACTATTACGAACACTGGTATAATCAATGTTTTTGTATGTATCTGCGTGCCCTTATTGGAAGTGCTTCTGGAGGATACTATCCTAATAATAGAAAAGCTGGAGCAAATGTATGAACATTTAAAATTTGATACTGTCGAGTGTGATGACTCATGCACGTAATCCCAGCATTTTGGGAGGCCAAGGAGGGAGGACCTCTTGAGCCTGGGCAACATAGTGAGGCATCGTCTCTACAAAAAGGAAGAAAAATTAGCCAGGTATGATGGGGTGTGCCTATAGTCCCAGCAACTTGGATGCTAAGGCAGAAGGATTGCCTTGAGCCTAGGAATTTGAGGCTGCAGTGAGGTATGACTGCACCACTGCACTCCAGCCCCGGGCGAGACGCCATCTCTAAAAAGCAAAATACAATAAAATTCGATACTGACAAAATCTAGGGCAACTTAAAACTCCCACCTGTAAGGTATGATATACTCAAGAATTTACTAGAGCCTATGTCATATATTCAGTTCACTGTAAGTAAAATGAGAATCTATGAATCATTGCAAAAGCCTTTGTAATTCATTGAAAAACTGCTACAAATAAGGCTGCCACTCCCCAACTCCGACCTCACAAGAACTTTGTTGTAAGTGGAGTCCACATTTTCTGATAAAACCCAGCTACAAAATCTGTCAAGCACAAGGCTGTCAGGCTCATTACAGAATGTCCAGTGACCCAACTGTGACACAGGGAAATTGTGCACATGGGATTGCACTTGCTCCAGAGAAGCAGCTGCAGACACCTCAGCCAGGCCTGTGTGTGGATGATAGCTCTTTCCGGCAGGCCAACTCTTGTTCCTATCTGCTTCCAAGGGAAAACGAATAAAGAACTCCCTCTCTCTCTTTTTTTCTGACCTCCAATATTCTCCCATTCCTTTTTCAATATTCTTCCCTTGCCAGTATAAGTTACTGTGAAACAAGTTAACTGTTATGATACAGCTATTAAAAAAAAATCATTGTAACCATTCCTAAGTGGCATTAAATACCTTCACAGTGTTGTGTAATCAATAACACTATCAATACTTAAAAGTTTTTCATCTTCCCAAACTGAAACTCTGTACTCATTAAACAATAACTTCCCTTTCCCTTCCAGGTTCTGGCAAGCACCATTCTACTAGTATTTTTCTTTCTGAATTTGACTTCCAGGTACCTCATCTGAGTAGAACCATATAGTATCTGCCCCTCTGTGACTGGTTTATTTCACTTAGGTATATTAGTTCACAAAGTATCAATCTTCTTTTTTCATATAAATATCTAAGGAAAGGTCCTAGTTGAAACTATTCCTCTACCAAGGAATATTTGAAAGGCACAAAGTTTTCAAGTCTGGTACCAATTCCTAATAACTATGTGATGCCACATCTCCAAATCTTAGATTCATCATCTGTAATAGGAGAATGATGTGTACAACCAATATTACAAATGGGAAATTATAACAAAGTTTTACTTTCTACGTTTTACATCTCTGTACTCTTTAAATTTTTGTGTGTTATTTTTCTTTTTTTCTTTTTTTGGGGGACAGAGTCCTGCTCTGTTGTCCCAGGTACAGCACAGTGGTGTCATCATAGCTCACTGCAACATCAAACTCCTGGGCTCAACTGATCCTCTTGTCGCAGCCTCCCGAGCAGCTGGGACTACAGGCACATGCCACCACACCTGGCTAATTTTTTCTATTTTTGGTATAGATGGGGTCTCCCTCTTGCTCAGGCTGGTCGCAAAATCCTGACCTCAAGCGATCCTCCCACCTCAGCCTCCCAGAGTGCTAGGATTACAGGAGTGAACCACTATGCCCAGCCTGTGTGCTATTTTGCAATCAGAAATGATAAAACTTTTTAGCTATCATTTTTCTGGTTAAGTTAGATTCTTTTCCGAGAATTCTTTTTCATTCCTGCAAGCTTTTATAGTTTCCCCAAATATAAAATTATCTTATCCATATTAACCATAAGTAACCAGGCTCACACTTACCTTTAATCTTCACATATTGCATATCTGGATTAACACAGAGGGCAAGGTTACTAGGTAGAGTCCAGGGAGTGGTTGTCCAAGCAACTAAAGATATACTTTCATCTTCCTCCAAAGGGAAAGTTACAAATACTGAAGGATCTTGAACATCCTGAAATAAATTGAGGTAAAGTACTGTTTTTACAAATCCATAATAACAGACAAGAAAAAAAAAAAAAAAACACTGACCCTAAAGAATAATAAAATAAATAAATTTTCAGGATAAACTGAGCTCTTAAGAACATTTGCCACAGTTATAAAAAGAAAATACAAAGTAAGAAATTCCAAGAAAAAATTTTTAGATTTTTAAGAAATGTTTTAATATTACCTTAGTTACAAATATAACACATTTTAAGACATCTGCTAACTTTTTAAAGTAATGTATCAAGAGAAATATGTAATGGTGGTTTTACTATTATGATTATCTACTTTATCATAAGTCTATGAAGAGTAAGGTCAACAAAAAATCAAAACGATCCTATTGAAACACCATATACTTGAAATTGTAATAAAGTAATATTAATTCAGCTCATTAAATAAAAGAAGATTGGCTCCAACTCTATGGCAATGTTTCAACATGAAAATATCAAGAATTTTAAATAGCTCTAAAGTACAAAAGACCAATCCCCAACACAAACCACCTGTACTCTAAATAAATTGTCTTGAGAAAAAGAAGCTCTTACTCACATGTAAAACATGAGACAAGGTTAAAAGAGGGACACTACAAATGTACTGGCCTGTACCTCTTTAAATATTAATATGTCAGTACCATGAAATATAGAGAGACTGTTTAAGATTGAAGAAGGCTGGAGAAATAGCAACTGAATGAAGCACACAATCCAGTATTTTCTTCATAAAAGATATTTTTGGGACAATTAGAACCTGAGTAATATCTATAGATTAGCTAATATTGCATCAATGTTAATTTCCTAATTTCAATTATTTAAAAGAATGTTATTGATTTTTAGGAAATACGTAGTTTTTAGAGCTGTAATTTCTGTAACTTACCCTTCAAAGGGGGATAAGCCCCACCCCCATAAAAAAGAGAGAAGGGTAAAGCAAATGTGGTAAGAGGTTAACATTTAGGGAATCTAGTTGAAGGATATACAGAATTCATTTTCACTTTTCTGTAAGTCTGAAATTATGTAAGAATTAAAAATTAAATTTTTTAAATAGAAACTTTTAAAAAACCCTGTTACAATCAATACACAAAATATTAACACACCAAAATGGGTAAAATGAAAGAAGAAAATGTCAATGTGAGCAAGAATGCAGAGAAATCAGAACTGTTCAGTTATAGATATGTAGAATCACTTTGGAAAACTATTTGCCAGTTTTCTTAGAATAGGGGTCAGCAAACCACAGCCCATGGGACAATTCTGGTCCATTGTTTGTTTTCATACAGCAGGTAAGCTAGTAATGGTTTTTTTTTTGAGACAGAGTCTGGCTCTGTTGCCCTGGCTAGAGTGCCGTGGCATCAGCCTAGCTCACAGCAACCTCAAAGTCCTGGGCTCAAGCGATCCTCCCGCCTCAGCCTCCCGAGTAGCTGGGACTACAGGCATGTACCACCATGCTCGGCTAATTTTTTCTGTATGTGTATTTTTAGTTGTCCAGATAATTTCTTTCTATTTTTAGTAGAGACGGGGGTCTCACTCTTGCTCAGGCTGGTCTCGAACTCCTGACCTTGAGCGATCCACCCATGCGGCCTCCCAGAGTGCCAGGATTACAGGCGTGAGCCACCACACTCAGCCTAGGAATGGTTTTGACAGAGTTGAATGTGTGGAACAGAGACCATCTAGCCCAGCGGTCCCCAACCCTTTTGGCACCAGGGACTAATTCCATGGAAGATGATTTTTCCATGGATAGGGGACGGGGGCAGAGCTCCTCAGGCCAGGCCCTTCCAAGGCCCAGGGGTTAGGGACCACAGATCTGGCCCCAGAAGACTAAAATATTTACGTTACAGAAAAAGTTTACCAGCTCCAATACTATCAGGTTATTAAGTATGGAATATCTAATTACTTTAAGTACTAAGTTTGACAGTTGATATTGCTGACATTTCACTTTCACTTTTTTTTGGCGAAGATACATCCACATTCTCTCAAATGTACATTTTGGCTTGTGACTATCTTTCCCTTTTTTTTTTTCTTTAAAGAGAACTTCTGTGAAACCATGGATAAGTAAAAAATTGATGTTATGGAATATCAACCAAGTGTTTGGGGAGAAGGATGTGGCTAATGAACACACAGTATGTTGATGGTTTGAGAAGTTCTGTTCTGGTGATTATAATCTTCAAAATGAGTGATGTGGGCGACCTGACACCAAGGTGGATAATGACGAGCTGAAAGGTATAGTGGGAGAGGAGCTATCTCAACCTACCAGTGAATTAGCACCAAGGTTCAACATAACTATTCCAACAATATTGGACCACTGGAAACAAATGGGCAAGGTAAGGAAGCTGGATAGATGGGTACTGCATGAATTAAATGAGTGGCAGAAGAGAAATCGTCTCGAAGCTTGCCTTTCTTTGCTTTCACTTCATAATACAGGCGAACCATTTCTACACTGTCTTGTTACATGCGATGAAAAATGGATTCTTTTTGACAATTGCAAGCATCTGGCACAATGGTTGGATAAAGATGAAGTGCCGAAACACAGTCTAAAACTGAATATTCATCAAAAAAAGCTAATGGTGTCTGTTTGGTCCAGTGCTGGTATTATCCACTACAGCTTCATGAAAACTGGTCAATCAATTATAGTGGATGTCTACTGCAACCAATCAGAGGAAATGATGAGGATGCTTGCTATTAAGCAGCTGAGATTGGTCAACAGAGACAGGTCAATGCTCTTGTAAGACAATGCTTGACCACATGTCACACAAACAACGCTGCTAAAACTATGGAAGCTGGACCTGGAAATGTTCTGTCATCTACCATATTCACCAGACCTTGCGTCAAATGACTACCACTTTTTCCAGGCTTTGGACCACTTCTTGCAAGGAAAAATATTCAGTTCTCAACAAGCTGTGGAAATTGCCTTTTGCGACTTCATCACCACTTGCTCTTTAGGCTTCCTCACCACTGGCATAAACAAGCTACCATTAAGATGGTAAAACTGTGCCGACAGTTTAGGCGCATACTTTGATTAATTGTACTGCTTCTTGAGATATAATAAACATCACTTTTGATTCAAAATCATCCATTTCATATTTAATGACCTAATAAAAGGGCTCAAGGGAACTAGATAGGCATCTTTTTTTTTTTTTTTTTTTTTTTTTGCCCTTCTGCCTTCTGCCATGTGTGGACAAAGTGACAAGGTGCCATCTTGGAAGCAGAGAGCAGCCTTCATCAAACACTGAATCTGCCAATGCCTTGAACTTGGACTTCTCAGCCTCCAGAATTGTGAGAAATACATTTCTCTTGCTTATAAATTACTCAGTCTCAGGGATTTTGTTATAGCAGCACAAATGGACTAAGTAAGACAAGACCTAAAAGACAACTGTTACTATGTGTGAGCCTTTGGTAGCTCTTGATCGAAAAAACGAAAAAATTATCCCAGGGGAAGTGATGAAACAATTAGACATGTGAATAATGATAATATTC
Organism: Propithecus coquereli; assembly: GCF_000956105.1. Classification (NCBI taxonomy): domain Eukaryota; kingdom Metazoa; phylum Chordata; class Mammalia; order Primates; family Indriidae; genus Propithecus; species Propithecus coquereli. Next base: position 2,873,823 of record NW_012149397.1, on the reverse strand, counting down.
AGGAATTAAACAATCAGAGAATATTAAGGATGTTGAAGGTGATTGAAAATCAGTTTTTTAGGGGTGATAAATGCTAATATGATAAGGTTAAAAAAGGACAGATTCCTTATCAAAGATCAACACTGGATCATTTCTTGATAAAATAATACAGTATCTGAAATTTGTTTCAAAATAAGGATGGGAGAACCAGAGGGTGTGTGAATGGGGCAGGATGAGCCACATTCAATGGTTGCTGGATGGCAACCTATGGGAGTTAATTACACTACTCTGTCTACTTTCGCTTGTGCTCCAAATTCTCCTTATTAAAGTGTTTTTAAAAAGTAAGCAAATACAGCAATATATTAAGATTTGACAAAGCTAGGCCTTGGTACCAAGGTGATCATTATTTTCTACATTTTTATGTTAAGATATTTTATTAAAAACATATACACAACATGAGTAATTGCAGAGGAGTATTTAGGAGACAGTAGGAATTGTCATACCCACCTCACAAGGATTTGCCAAGATCAAATGGGATATGTGAAAGATTAAAAAGTGATTTTAGAAATGCAAGTTTTACTAACAAAATTCCACACCCGTGCCATAGAACAAGAATTCCAAACAAGTGAACATCCTTCAAAAACAGAGGGTTACATAAACTCTTAAAAATGAAAACATCTCCTGAATATGCCCAGGAGAACATACACTTCATGTTCAGAAGACTCACTACTATTTATTACACGTCTAGATAATAAAGCAGTGTACTTTGTAAAGATCAGGTATATCTAAACACTTCTATCATAATAGCAACAATGGCAAGTGATTTTATTTCACTAGAGAAGAGATCATAATACCATTTCACCATCCCAATTTAAATTTTCTTCCAAATACCTTTAACAAATAATGTTATAAGGTCCCAGATAAGGCATAAAATCACCCAAACCAGTAAGCCCAAAGAAATGATGACTGCAGGGAAGTATGTTGGAGATGGACTTAACCAAAGAGAAAGGCACAAAAATATGGTCAAAATAAGCAAATCCTATCACATTAAAATACATCATAGATCCAACATGAAAAAAATAATCCCTCATTTTAAATCTGTTAATATTACCAATCTCTGCACTGAGGCTCTTATAAGCACTCAGTAAGCAGTGGTCAGACTGACTGATGCCCCAGGTTAACATTCTACATTGGAATTACTTGGGAATATCCACTGTGATCCCAATCATTTAACTTCCATGTATATAACTCAATGCTAAATGATGCCTCAGCATTTCACATACCTTATAATTCTGGTGTGATTCAAAGTTGGAAAGTGGAGTGTTGCAGGCGGTAGAGAAGGGCATGACTTTCACACCTCTATAAACCAGGCCTTTATCATAGAGTTGTTTGAAGACCCACCTAGCGAGAGATGGAGTTTTATAATCACATAACCAAAATTCTATTTTCCCAAGTGTAAACATTTATGCCATTTTTTGTTTAAAGCTTCTATCTGCCAAAGAAGTTAAAAAACAATGTCTCTCACATGAGGGCTAGCTGGTAAATTGCAACAGATCAATATGATAAGACATTATGCAGACATGTGAAGTGTTAATGTCTATTCACATGGAAAGACGATCAAGACATGTTGACTAAGAAAAGGACCTGACAGACCATATTATACAGTCAGATACCAATGATGTACAGACGTACATATTAGTATACACATTTACATTTTTTAAAGATGTTGAAAAAATAGATTTTTACCAACATAGTAACTATGCTTGAGATTTCAGAGCTTTTTCTTGAAAGTAGTTTTCTGGTGTATTGTTTAAATTTCATTATAATGTGCAGTTTTACAAAAGCAATTTAAAAAGTACAAACTACTGGGATTAGCATCAGTTATCTCTCCCACAGTTAGTCAAAAACTTTTGCTGAACACTTAAACATTGTGTTAAGTGTACGAAGACACTGTGTAAACATCAACCATGACAGTCACAAGTTCTCCTGTGATGACTACTCACTACTCCTGTGATGACGCCTCAACTAGATAACAAGGTGCATTGGTGGGAACCCTTACTTAATTCTGCCCTCATTTAATTCATCTTTATATTCTAATTCCTATGTTTCTGGCATAATAAATGAATTAAACCCTCTCCCACTTGTTAAAATGTTTTTATGAAAAATGTACTTTTTTAATGTTATTCCTATGGCTTTATATAAAGCTAAAAAAATGATATTTTAAAACAAAGTCCCAAGTTTAAACTCAATCTTGATTTATATCCTTTGATACAAGGACATTCAAAGCAGACAAGAGGAAGAGTACAATAGATTTGATATATTAAGACCCAGGTTAAGCCTCAGAACCATAATTATTAGCTGGCTGTTCTCAGGCAAGTCACAACCATTTGCCGTTACCTCAAACAGGGTCCTAACCCAATCCACAGGACTCTTTGGGTCATATGGGAAAATTTATGTGTAAGTACTTTATATACCAACTCAATCTAAATTATCACCATTATTAATAATATCATTATTAAAGGTATTTCCTACTATTTCTTACATTAACCTGTAGTCTATGTGCATGTTTATACGCCAACATGTTTCTCAGGAATAACAAACATTTTAATATCAAGAGGCTTTAAAAAACGGTTTTCCAGGCCAGGCACTGTGGCTCACATCTGTAATCCTAGCACCTTTGGAGGCTGAGGTGGGATGACTGTTTGAGGCCAGGAGCTTGAGATTAACCTGAGCAAGGGTGAGACTCTGTCTCTACAAAAAAAAAAAAAAAAAAAAAAAAAAAAACCTAGCTGGGCATGGTGGTGCAGGCGGTAGAGAAGGGCATGACTTTCACCTGTAGTCCCAGCTACTCCAGAGGCTGAGGCAGGAGGATCACTTTGACCCTAGGAGTTTGAGGTTGCAGTGAGCTATGATAATTCCACTGCACTTTAGCCCAGACAACAGGGGGAAAAAAAAGTTTTCCTCCCTATCTGAGCTAGTTTTATGTAAATTAAGGAGAATTTACAGCTATATTGACTAACATGGTAGGTGCTAACCATATGTGATTTTAAATTTAAATTTTTTAAAATTAAATATTTAAAATTAAAAATTCAGGTTCTTGCTCACACTAGCCACTAAACTGCTCACTAGTCCTGTTGGGTTTTTCCCAGATGTTTGACACAAAATCTGGTTTTTAGATGCTCTAGTCATAGGAACTCCAGCTGCTCAGTGAATGGGAAGCCCCCTGTCCAAAGGCTCTGGCATATCAGAAAATCTGATTGGCTTCACACCTTTGGGTACCTAGGCCTGGAGATGCATTCACAGAGGCCTGTCAGAGTCTGAGGGTCTGAAGTACTGTCCCAAGGTATCTAGTTCCTCAAAGTCAAAGGACATATGTCAAGCATGTACAACAGATCTTGACTAACAGTAATGTGAGTAGGTGGATAAGAAGGCAACAAGAGCCACAGGCACCTAACAATGCAATGCCAAGACACCATATCTTAAAAAACAGCTTTGCAACTCACCTGTATTTTTACACATAATTTAATAAAAGTAGGAATTCCTCAACACTGAGTTATGTATCTAGGATATTTCACAACCATATTGATGGTGACTGTTTGCCAAGTAATAATTCTCAGACTATTGTAGGAGGCCCGAGTTAAACCACTTATCAAGATTGACATTACTAAAATAAACAAAAATCCCCACTTCTGTAAACTAACTTGGTAAAAAAACTTTGACGTCAGGCCATATTCTTTATTTTTAAAATTTTTATTTATTTATTTTTTAATTTTTTTTTTTCTTCTTTAGAGACAGGGTGTCACTCTGTCACCCAGGCTGGAGTGCAGAGGTGTGATCATAACTCACTGCAACCTCAGACTCCTGGGCTCTTTTATCCTCTTGCCTCAGCTTTCTGAATAGCTAGGACTATAGTCACACACCACCATGCCTGGCTAATTTTTTATTTTTTGTAGAGACATGGTCTTGCTATGTTGTCCAGACTGCATATTCTTTATTTATTCTATCTAATGATGCAGAAATCCTAATGTATTTGATTACAGGTTACTACTGAACTGGCTATTATATACTAAAGAATATATGCATACCTTATTATATTTCTGAAATTTAAAATCTCCTCAATTCAAAAACATATGTTTCTCAAAGATTTCACAAAAATAATTGTGGACCTGAAAACAAATTGACTCATGCTAGTGTACTTCTCCACTAACCAATACAACACAATACTATCATATTTATAATTTTTAAGAAACCTACCAGACAGATTCCATGAATTGTGGATACAGAGTTTTGTAGTCATTGTCAAAATCAATCCATCGGCCAAGTCTGGTAACAGTAGACTTTAAAATATATATATAGGAATAGTATTAGACAATGATATTTGTTATTGTATATCAGTGCATGTTTATTTCTATTGTCACATTTGATAATTTTAGGAAAACAGTGCAATTAATGGTTTAAGTAAATCTATATTGCAAACAACACATTATATAAGGTCAAGAACCAGTTTTCTTGGCATTCACCCTATAAGCAAATAATGTTATTTACAAGTATAAACATTTGTTTATAGAAGTCTACCAACACTACCATTTAGCAAACACCACAGGTATAACTTGTTATTGACAAAAATCATCAATGGATGCTAAAATTAATGAGTGAAAATATGGTTAAGTAAAGGAATATTTGCAAAGAATCTTCCCACAAGATACTTATTAGTTAAAAAGGAAAAATTTTTCAAAGGACAAACCTGACAGATAACACCTTAATCAAAGTTGTCATCATTAATGAGACATAGCAAAAACATATGCCAACTGATAAGAGATACTGAGAAGGGCATGAGAGCACTTCTGTGGCATTCTTACCAAAAATGCATAATCGAAACTGAATCACGAGGAAGCATCAGAGAGATTGAGGGACATTCTATAAAATAACTGGTCTGCACTCTTTAAAAGTGACAAGGTCACAAAAGACTGAATGAATGTTCCGTATTGAAGGAGAGTAAGAAGACACGACAAAACTAAATGCACTGCAAGATCCTGGATTGAATCTTGGATCAGAAATAAAAATTAGTGGGACGATGGGTAAAAATGTGAATAAGATCTGTAGTATTTTATCAATGTTAATTTCCTGCTTTACAAAATCATACTAGTTATTGAAGATGTCAGCAATCGGTAAAGGTGGATGAAGGGTAGAGGTTAACTCTTCGCATTGTTACTTGCAATTTTCTGGTAAGTCTTAAATTATTTCAAAATGCAAAGTCAAAAATTTTTTAAATACTTGAGAAAAAAAAAGAAAAGGCCTGTATCCATGTTATATTCACTAGGATTTTTCCCTACTAGTGACCAGGCAATAAAGTTAGATTGTGAGAAAACTGATGAGCTTTGATTTTCATGTTGATGAAATCTGACTTTATTCACCAATGAAGAGAAGCTAGTTAAGGTTTCTGAGAGGAAGAGCATAGCGAATACAGTCTTGTGGGAGAGAGAACATAGAAGGAAGCCGGAGTGGAAAGAACATGAGGAAGAGACTGAATAGAAATCGTTACAGAAATGAAGATGATGGTGGGTGAGAGGCTAGAGAAAGAATAATAAAAGCGAACGACTAGATACTAAGAAGAAAGACTTGATAGGATTTGGTACCTGATTTGATCATGAGGATTAATGTTTGAAGCCTGAATCATCACTGGCAGAACAGGGAATTCTGAAGAACAGCAAGTTCGAAGGTCAAAGGTAAGATGGAGAATATGGGGGGAAGAAAGCCAGACAATGGCTTAAAATCATACAGATATACTAACTTAATCTTAGAGGCAGGGAAGAAAGGGGGGACTTTATTCCTAAGCCCATAAGAATAAGAGAGGACAGGAGTTTTGCCAGCTGTAGGAGCTCTATTACTAAGAAGAGGCGTGGGCAACATGGGAGTCAAATTAAAATAAGAATGGGTCCAAACTTGAATTTTAACATCTGAATTGTTATGCTGAAACATTCGAATAAAGCTATTTGCTACAACACCATGATGTCTGTCATATATCGTAGGTAGATAAGAGTTTAAATGTGGAAGACCAATCAAGCATATAGAAATCAGAAAAGAGAGGGTTCAGTTTAAGTTAACAGTTTAAGTAATAGGATTGGAGGTGGAAGCTAACGATCCTTTTTTAGGGATACACAGTTGTAAAGAGGATAGTCAATTCCTCTTGTGTCACAACTTGACATGGATAGCCATGTTTTTGGGACCATCTCATTAAAAGCACAAGGAACCATAAACCATTTCAACTCTAATTTAAAAACTAAACTTTCTGTTCATTTTACTGAAAACAACCCAACCTACCTTCCACTCAGAAGAATACCTCATCACAATTGCTCGGCACTGATTGTTATACTCTGCAATCCCCATTTTGGCCACATCCTCTGGTCCTCTGATTCCCAGTGTTTTATCAATTTCATATTCCTGAAAATTTGTGATAAGATTGTTAATACCTCTGCCCTATGAAACAACTGCAACTATATAACTCTAGAAAATAAAACAGGTTTAAAAAGACTAGTTCTCAGAAAATCTACAGAGAAAATGAACTATAAATAATATTACAGAAATGAAGTAGAAGAAAAAGCCTGACATAGACTTTTTTTTTTTTTGAGACAGAGTCTCACTGTGTTGCCCGGGCTAGAGTGCCATGGCGTCATCCTAGCTCACAGCAACCTCAAACTCCTGGGCTCAAGCGATCCTCCTGCCTCAGCCTCCAGAGGAGCTGGGACTACAGGCATGCACCACCATGCCCGGCTAATTTTTTCTATATATTTTTAGTTGTCCAATTAATTTCTTTCTAATTTTAGTAGAGACGGGGTCTTGCTCTTGCTCAGGCTGGTTTCAAACTCCTGAGCTCAAACAATCTGCCCGCCTCAGCCTCCCAGAGAGCTAGGATTGCAGGCATGAGCCACTGCGCCCAGCCCGACATAGACTTTTGATAGTCAAAATTCATCATACTTTAACATATTACATGATGAAATATATGTAATATATAAATACATGATGAAATCTAATGCTTATCAAAAAATTAGAACATTATAAGGCTGGAGACTCAAACATACCACGGGTAACCCATGACAATCCCATCCAAATCTTCTGTCAACATGAAACCCGCTCTGGTGAGCATATCTTGTAACTATATCTTTAATTGTCCCTGCAAGTATATGTCCATAATGAGGCAGTCCAGTTGCAAAAGGAGGCCCATCATAGAAAGTAAATCTAACAGAGGTAATAAAAATACATTAGTCATTTTAAAACAAACAATAAAAAGTCAGGACAACATTTTCCTATTAATAGCTACTGTCACAGAGTAGAGTCTTTAGGAAGAAAAGCAGAAAGCGGCAAGATCAGGAAATTGCTAGACATAATCGATTAGATATTTACTGGTGTTCCTGCCTTCAGAAAAGCTACAGTTATGGTAGAGCTGGAGAGATCGTCATTCAACTATTCATTCTTCATTTACTAGTTCCATGATACAAGGCAAGTTATTTATCCTGATCTTCGGTTATCTCATCAGTAAAATAGGGCAATAAACACCAATCTCGAAGTTTTCGAGAAGAGTATATAATAAAAACAGTGATTAAAGGACTAGTCTTTTCGGTGAATGGGGACTAGAGGAAGGTAGTAGCATAGCAGCCTTCTATAGGCTTATACTTACGTATAAGTGCCTAAATGGGGATAGTGATGAAGATAAAGATGGAAAGAAACAGAGTAATATACACATATTACTCCAATGACCCCTTAAAGAAACTGAATTTACCCTAATAATTAAGAACTCATTCATTCAATGTATATATACTACTGACTACCCACTACATAGAGAGCTGGGAGATTCTGGGAATATAAAGATGAATAAAGAGTTTCTGCTTTAATGGAACTCGGTCTAAGAAATGACTATTCTTAAGGACTCTACCCTTACCAAAAGAAATTTACATACCTTGGCCTATGTTTTGATTGCTTTAAGCATTCCTGAAAACAATTGAGTTTGGACCAAAACTGCAAGATTTTCTCTTCTTCAGCAGGAAAATTGATGTTTTCTGGAACTTGTTGAACCATTTTGTTGCTGCAAAAGAAATTAATTATTGTCAAAAGAGAAATCTAGGAATGACAGAGTACTTACTGTATTATTAAAATGGGTGTACATATCACTATCCATGATACTTAAATTATAGCTTTACTGAGGTAAAATTCATACACCATAAAGTGCAAAGTGTACAATCCAGTGGATTTTAGTATATTTACAAGGTAGGGCTACTATCACCCCTAATTTCACCATTTTTTCATTCCAATACAGAACCCCCATAACTATTAGCAGTAACTCCTCACTCTCTCCTCTCCCAGCTCCCGGCAACCACGAATATTTTCTGCCCCTAAAAATTCGCCTATTCTTGACATTCCATAAATGAAAAAAATTTATATGAATCATATGTATGTGGCCTATTTTGTCTTGTTTCTTTCCATAGCATAATATTTTCAAGGTTGATCCACGTTGTAACATGTATTCATACTTCATTACTTTTTATGGCTGTGAGTGAGGATTCCAACTTCTCCATAACCTTCCCAACACTCCTTATTGCCCTCCTTTGGATTATGGATATCCTAAAGGGTGGGAAGCAGTATCTCATTACGGTTTTGATTTTCATTTCCCTAATGACTGACGTGTGCTTATTGGTCATTTATGTATTTTCTTTGGATCAATGTTTACTCATCCTTTGCCCATTTTCCAACTGTCCTGTTTTTTCATGGTTGAGTTTTAAGAGTTATTTATATATTCTGGATATGAACCGCTTATAGGATAGGGGATTTGTAAAAAGCTTCCCCTGATATGTGGGTTGTCTTTTTATTTTCTTGATAGCATTCTCTGAAGCACAAAAATTTTTAATTTTAGTGATGCCCAATTTATCTGTTTTGTTTTGCTGTTTGAGCTTTTGGTGTGATATCTAATGAACCATAATCTACACAAGGTTGCAGATTTTTAGCTTCTATATAGGCCATCAATCATTTTGAGTTATTTTTGAATATGCAAAATTGTGTCCAAATCACATTCCTATTATTTTCCAATTACAGTATAATATTCAGTAATGGTAGACAATGTATCTAAAATTAAACAAGAAAACCTTGGATATTTTGATGGTGCAAAAAACTCATTAAAAATCCAAAAAAATTCTCAAAGTAGCTAAGAATTTCTTTCCTATACTCACAAGATAAAAAGTACTTCTCTTGAAATAACCCGACTTTCTCTTTGAGGAAAATAAAACTTAAAAAATCTTAAAGCTAAAAAGATGAGAATCTCACATTCGAATATAGTTTATTCCAATTTTCCCTTTTACCCCTTTTATTTCTTATTCATGATTTGTGTAGAGGACAAGCCTTATACCTCTCTGGTTTAGTCCCTACTAAGAGAAGTCTTAAAGCGTCTTTTTAAAAATTTTAAAAGTTTTGCTAATAAACTCAAGCAGAGACCACTTGAGCAATCTGTGATTTAACTATCTAGCGAGCATCCTTGAGCCCCCTCCTTCTCAAAGCCTATTTATTTTTACATAAAATTGTAATAAGGTTGGTGCCCAGATTTCCAAGCCAATAGCAGATTAGAATGGGACAGGATTACTGATAATGAGAGAAGGGAGAAGACAGAAAACCTTAAGTACTCAAGAACCTTAACAGTCTGGGGTAACTGAGTACAGACACCTATATACCTCAATCAATGCAGAAAGCATTGAAAGCATTATAGTCTAAGCATAGCAATCCATTCGAGTCATCAAAGAAAAAAGTCTGTAACAAGTAGTGTCTTTCCTTTTATTCATTAACTTTTCAGATGCGAGAATGCCTCTGAGTTTTTTTTTTTGTTTAGAGCTGGGGTCTCTCTCTACCACCCAGGCTGGAGTGCAGTGGCATAATCATAACTCCTGAGCTCAAGCAATCATCCTGCCTCAGCCTCCCAAGTTGTTGGGATTATTGGCGTGAGCCGCTTTGCCAGCCTCCCTCTTAGTATACAAAAAAAAAAAAAAAAAAGGCAAGAACAGTTGGGCTGCTTAACTAACTGAAACAGTTATTTCTGATCAGAGTGTACCGTTATATGGTATTAAACAGAATTTGTAGGGTGTTTTAGATTTTCAACTCTCGTTAAACCTCCAGCCTTTCAACAACAGAAATAAGTATAAATCTGTACATTTTTTTGATTTATTAAGGTTCATTGGCTATGTTATCAGAGGCCAGCTGAAACACAGGAGATTGTATCAGAAGATTAATAGACCTTCAGATATCAACACATTCATTTGTCATATTTAATCTCTTCTTCAAGGCTGCTCCTATGATGGTTCATACGTATGGGAGCTTATGAGAGATGCAGATTCACCAACCAACCCTACCTCAGACCTAGGAGTCAGAAACTGCATGTTAACAATATCCTTAGGAGATTAGCATTCACAACAAAGTTCGAGCATCACCACTTTTGCACAGTTCTGACAATTATTCAGGGATACCTATCTGAACCTTTTTTCTTTTCTGAGAACATAAGATTTAAGCTTCCTAAGAAGAGGGCTCATTACATTTACTGAATTTTCTAGGAAGTATCTACTCCCTTAAAGATTAAGAATCAGTGAAGTATTATGACAAGTACAAAGACCCAGTACAACCGCATTGACTATTTCAGGAAGAATCATGTACCAGTGACCGGGCTATGGCGGCTGCTGAGGAGAAACAGCCCCCATGCATAAATCACAGGATTACTATAGCCCACTGTATCCACTGGATAGCTGTACCTGCACAACAGCATCCAGCAACCACAGGGCAGGGGGTGTGCCAGGTTGTGCACAGAGATGTTATCTCTTCTGCTTCCCTCTTACTATAATCCAGGCCCTCCACTCTTCCCTATTCCTCAACCCCTTCAGTCTGCCTTACCCTCAACTTCCTGTTTAGCAATTTCTAGAGTACTTTCCTTGACCTTCACTTGTGTTTCTCTCAATACATTTTAGAAAAGCACATTGAAACCACATCTTGTTTAAAATTTCATGATAATTCTGACCATAATTGCTTCCCCTTTTAACTCTAACGTATTAGTGGTTCCAATACTCTTCCCATTACCTAGGCATGATGTTTCTGAGTCATCCTTGATACTACCCAGATAATATACATATCCAATTAACCAACAAGACACGTGGATCCTACCTCTAAGTCTATTTCTCTGATCTCTCTTTTTTTTTTTTTTTTTGAGACAGAGTCTCGCTCTGTTGCCCAGGCTAGAGTGAGTGCCGTGGCATAGCCTAGCTCACAGCAACCTCAAAATCCTGGGCTCAAGCGATCCTTCTGGCCTCAGCCTTCCAAGTAGCTGGGACTACAGGCATGTGCCACCATGCCCGGCTAATTTTTTATACATACATTTTTAGTTGTCCAGATAATTTCTTTCTATTTTTAGTAGAGACGGGGTCTCGCTCTTGTTCAGGCTGGTCTCGAACTCCTGACCTCGAGCAATCCTCCCGCCTCAGCCTCCCAGAGTGCTAGGATTACAGGTGTGAGCCACCGCGCCCGGCCTGTTCTCCCTTTTTCATTCCCAGGTCTTCACAGACTGTTATATTAAATCAAATTTAACCTCAGGGTGGGTCCATCTCAAGCCTTTCCTCAATTTAGTTACATACTATTAACATATACTCCACATACATACTCATGCAAATGTGCAAAATATGTACACTAAGATATTCACTGAAGCATTGTTTCTACAGGCAAATAACCAAAAAGATTTAAATATCTGTGTTGACTAAAATAAATTACGGTACATCAATGAGTATCATCCAGCCATTAAAAGTAATTAACTGGTACCTATCAAAAAAAAAAGATACCGGTGGGGCTCGGTGGCTCACACCTGTAATCCTAGCACTCTGGGAGGCCGAGGCAGGCGGATTCTTTGAGCTCAGGAGTTCAAGACCAGCCTGAGCAAGAGCGAGACCCCGTCTCTACTCAAAATAGAAAGAAATCAGCTGGACAACTAAAAATATACAGAAAAAATTAGCCGAGCATGGTGGCACATGCCTGTAGTCCCAGCCACTCGGGAGGCTCAGGCAGGAGGATCGCTTGAGCCCAGGAGTTTGAGGTTGCCGCGAGGTGGGCTGACGCCATGGCACTCTAGCCCGGGCACAGAGTGAGACTCTACTACCTGTATCTACTGAGAAAGAAAAAAGTCACAGTTACACCGATTCATGTTATGTGTAATATATCATTTCCAAAAGGTTTTACACATTTCAAACACAACCTCATTCAAAAAGGCAACCATAAATTCATAAGGCTGGAAACTAAGAGCCATCTGCCACTTATTCTTCACATATATCCTAACCTAAGCTGCAATGACAGCGACTTCTCATCTCCTGAACCAACAACAGTGCTTTCAAATCCTGCAGTACTGTGTACAGGCCCTTGGCCGAACTCTTCCTCTTACCACCCATTCCTACTCATCTTCAAGGCCCAAAGCCCAATGGCAGCTCCTGACAAGCCTCCTCCATGTCTCACCTCCAAATTCCACAGAAAAGTTGTCTTCCTCCTCTGTGCTGCTAGCGAGGTGTACGCTTGGTTCCTGCATTATCAGTCTCCAAGTGAGCTCAGGACCGGAACGCCGCGCTTACACCCTTCTGACCCGAGGTCCCCAGCAATTAATACACGTTCACGAGAACCGGGCACAGAAGGGGAAGCCTGGCACTAGGAACTATGCCTTGATTTGTTCTTATGAATACCTAGACTTCGCAGTAATCTCGCCCACCTTCTGAACTTCTCCAGTGTGCTCTATCACCCTGAATTCTCACAACCATCCAACAGTTCAAGAACTACCCTGTTCCCAGTGTGTATCAGAGGAACTTCCGAGGATTGTAGTCCTCGGCCCAAGCAGTCAGGCCAAAATTCATACCCAGTTCTGAGTTCTGTAGCGCCACCTTAGACCGCTTCCCAATCGTCCTCCTTGGAAATATACACGCAATTAATGCATGGCAAGCCCTGAAGAAACAAGTTTTTAGTTTTTTTTGATATTTTAAATTTTGCGCTGCTGTCTCAGGGTTGTAACGCGTGCGCCGACTCTCGCCTCTGCGGGCAGGACGCGGCGCAACTGAGGGGCCCGGCAGCAGGACATGGTGCACCTGAGGGACCCCGCAGGCAGGAAAAGGCGTACCTGAGAGGACCTACGTACCTGAGAAGCCCCGCGACCCAGCAAGCATAGGGGAAAGCCGGCGTCTTAGCTGCAGGCCGGCGTGCCGAGGTGATGCAACCATGAAACAGTGCGGGGCAAAAGGGAAGGGCCCCCTCTGCATCAGCCAATCAGAGAGCGCCACCTGACACACGCAAACAAGCCGGGCGCCGATTGGCTTCACGGGTCCCTGGCCACGCCCATCAGCCATGAGGGTGAGCCGCGAGCGTGCTGGGAACCCATAACCCGTAACGCTGAACTGGAGGTGGGTCTGGGTTTCGGGTGCTGCTCGGATCTGATACTCTGGGGCAGGCTGAGATCTTAAGTCGGGATGAGGGACTTCTGGGTGGGTGGTGGTGGACTGGGAAGCGGCGCCCCGGGGGCCGGGAGGGGGCGCCGCGAGGCCCATATTCTTCATCTTAGGTTCGTCAGTGTTTATCTAACTGGACGCTTAGGATCTGTTCATTTCACCACGTGTCAATCATACCTAAAATTTGTATCACCAAACAGAAACTTTCCGAGCAGCAGCTTACTGAATTATGCTGTGGATCCGTGAGCAGCAAATCCCAAAGCTGCTTCTGTTGTAAATGGCCATATGGAGTGATATAACAAAAGGGAAAGGCGGGCCTGTCAACCAAGTTTAAAATTTTTATTGTATTTTGTTTAAAATGTTTCCTGTAATGAAAAACAATTTTTTTAAAATTTATTTTAATTTTTTAGAGACAGGTTCTCACTCTGTTACCCAGGCTGGAATGCAGTGGTGCAATCATAGATCCACTTCAATCTTGAACTCCTAGGCTCAAGCAATCCTCCTTACTCAGCCTCCCAAGTAGCTAGGACTATAGGCACAGGCCAACACACCCAGTTTTTAAATTTTTCATTTTTAGAGATAGGGTCTTGCTGTATTGCCCACGTTGGTATGGAACTCTTGGTCTCAAGTGACCTTCCTGCCTTGGCCTCTCACAGTGCTGGGATTACAGGTGTGAGCCATACCACCCAGCCTGCATATTTACTTATTATCATTGCTATATGTCTGCCTGGTACTTTTCAGATCTGGTTAATAATAAAAGGAAGTCTGGAGCCATGCAAAGGTCAGTAGACCTCAGGCTTTGGCACCATACCCTCTGAAGGAAATTTTAGGCCTTGACAAATTTAGAATAGTTCTGTAACTGCCTATTTTATCCTTTAGAAGGACAGAAAAAAATTGATCTGACCTAGAACAGGTAGAAAGCATTTCCTTAGTTTTAAGAATGTGTTGATAGTCTGTTTAGCATGTATTCAACATTATTTATGGTCTAGGCCCTAAATGTCCTCCATCAAAGTGGTAACTCTTAATGCTTCTATAACTTTACTATTTCTCAAGTTGCCACTTTGTTCAGTTGCTTTCTTCCTTTTTTTTTTGGTATCCTTTAGAGACAGGGTCTTGCTTTGTTGCTCAGGCTGGAGTGCAGTGGCATCATCATAGCTCACTGCAGCCTTGAACTTCTGGGCTCAAGCAATCTTCCTGCCTCAGCCTCCCAATTAGCTAGGACTGCAGGTGTGAGCTATCACATGTGGCTGTTCAGTTCATTTCTATCACCTGTCCAGAGAGCCCAGATTAGAGCAGGACAGAGGATTTCTGGACAAATGTGTCTAGGGAAAAAAGGTACAGATGAATTAAGTAGACTGACAGTCTGATTATTTAAAATTTGGATTGAGAAACATTTTATAGGACTTTTGGAAGGTATGGGAACACTAAGTCTAGAAAAAAGTTAAGCAATTGAAAAGAAATAATTTCAGCAAAAAGTTAACTGTGGTCAAAATATATTACTTGGATTAAAGAGGTAAATCATCATTTTTCACAGTAGGAAGAAAATAGGTTATATCTGAAACTGAGAAACCAAGAAATCAGAGCATAAGCATCTTAGGTATAAATATGGAGATAAGTATCAGAGGAAATATACAATTGTCGAACATGGTTTTATTTAGGTAGCAGGAATTGGGGTGGGCAAGGCCACTTGATGTCACTTATTTGTCTACTTTGGAGATGGAGTGTATGCTAGACTTGACTTAAATTATGGTCACAAATTCTTTGACACTCCTCTCACTGAGAAGTGAGGGTCTGTGTCCCCTACCTTTGAGTTTGAGCGGGTTTTGTGTCTGTTTTGACCTGTAGAATACAGTGGAAGTGATTCTGAGACTGTTTCTGTTCCAGGCCTTAAGAGACTGGCAGCATTTACTTTCTTCCTCTGGCAACATGTGCCCCTAGAGCCAAGCTGCCATGCTTTAAGGAAGCTGATGGACAAGCACTGAGTGAGCAGGCCACCTTAGAAGTAGATTCTCTAGCTCTTCCTGAACTACCCCAGTGACACAACATAGAGCAGAGATGAGCAGTCCCCAGTGAGTCCTGACCAAATTGCAAAATAAATGATTGTTACAGGGATGGTTTACTATGCAGCAATAGTTAAAAAGGTATAAATGTGATCTACATCAAGAGAAGGTAGAATATTTGAATTATTTATCCTGCTGAGTAGTTGTTTCCATTCTTATTGAAATCTAAAGTCTTAGAAACACAGGAATCAGAATAACTCTTTAAGCTACTTAGTTCCTTGGACTCTTATTTATTTAAAAAAAAACATAGAGCACTCACTATGTGCTAGGCACAGTTCTAGGGAGTGGGGACATAATGGTTAACAAACCAGACGCTATCCCAACACTCATAGAGTTTATATTCAAGCAAGATGAAAATCAAGCCGAGCGTGGTGGCTCACGCCTGTAATCCTAGCACTCTGGGAGGCTGAGGCGGCAGGATTGCTTGAGCTCAGGAGTTGGAGACCAGACTGAGCAAGAGTGAGACTTTGTCTCTACTAAAAATAGAAAAAATTAGCTGGGTATTAAAAAATTAAAAAGAAAAAGTTAAGTTAAAAAATTAAAAAATAGGCCGGGCGTGGTGGCTTACGCCTATAACCCTACCATTCTGGGAGGCCAAGGTGGAGGATTGCTCCAAGGAGGATTGCTCAAGATCAGGAGTTCGAGACCAGCCTGAGCAAGAGACCCCATCTCTACTAAAAATAGAAAGAAATTAGCTGGACAACTAAAAATATATAGAAAAAATTAGCTGGGCATAGTGGCACATGCCTGTAGTCCCAGCTACTCGGGAGGCTAAGGCAGAAGGATTGCTTGAGCCCAGGAGTTTGAGGTTGCTGTGAGCTAGCCTGACACCATGGCACTCTAGCCCAGGCAACAGAGCGAGACTCTTGTCTCAAAAAAAAAAAAAAAAAGATGTAAATCAATAAATACCAAGGTAATTTTAGATATATCATGGTTCAATGATAGTCCCTGGAACTGTCCATGTAACACTATTTCATATAGAGCCCATTTTATAGGAGACACATCTGTCTTGAGTCCTGGCAAGGTTGGTTTATTTAATGAAATATTAAATCTGTTTTCTATCTTGACTCAGGGTCCTGACTCCTAATTGTAACTACATATCTTTTAGATACTTGTTATTTTTCAAAAGCCTCCAGTCTAACTAGAATTTTGGGATTCCTGGACCTGCCTCCATTATGTTGTTCCCTAATTCCTAGAGGCCAAGGACAGCAAAACTCTGTATTTGGCTTCCTTTCCTGGTCCTCGCAGAACTCTCATATGATACTGGTCTGAAATGTCCTGCATTTCAGTTAGCTATTCATCAGGACCAAGTGTAGAACTCAATATTGACTTGTAATTCATCCTTTTATACAGTTACAGAATGGAGGTAAGGTGTATTTGACAAAATCAGAAATAAATAATCCAAATAACCTATAATTTACACGAAGCCTAACTTGGAAAACATAAGTGCTTTGACCAATTTATTAAAAAAGCCTTCATGCAATCCTCGTATCAGAAGTTGTTCATTAGTTATTGAGGATGGAGGGCAAAGAGATTATATGCAAGAAGTATTCAGGGGGACTATCTTTGTGCTTCATTTTTAAAAAGTTCAGTTTAATTTTTTGAAGTAATTACTGAGGAAGAAATACAGAGGAATTCCATAGAAAAAGATGGCAACCAGAATATATTCCATCAGCCGGATTTTGACTATTCCTTTACTCTGAAATTTCTTCTTTGTCAGCTAAAACTATTTTCTGGGTCAATTTCCTTACATGAGCCTTGTTCACATTCAGGATCAACACCAATGCTGACATTTATTACTTTGGTTTCATTTTTCTTTTGGCATCTTTGTGTTTCTTCCGACAATCCTAGAAAATCATAAAATTGAAAGCTTTTGTTAACAATAAATACAAATAGTTTTCAAGTTGTTCAGTAAGTATAAAGTAAAATTTAGGCTGTTCTCATTGTCAGGAATGTGGAAACGCATTTTGGAAATGCTTATTTGAAATGAACAGGGAATATTCAAACTTTTGGCACTGTTTATACTGGGAACTACAATTCAGTCTTTAAAAATCTCATGATTTTCTGTTACTTAATGAGCCTGACTCTAGGACCAGTCATTGATTCCAGCTACTCTGCAGTTTCCTCACCTGCACCATTCCTGGATTGAATCAAACAACCTCTAAGTTCCCTTCCAGCACTGTAATTCTGAGAGTTTAAATCATGTTATCAGTTGTCATCCTTTCTGTCTAAATTTTCATAGCTTATTTCTTTTATTCTTACACCAGGGAAATATTAACACAAAGATGATACCATATCTATTTTAGGAAACAATCAATATGAAGAAACAATTACTCACCATACGCAGGTTGTTTGTTCTGGCCTCCCAAGAATTCTTGCTAATATTACCTCCCACTCCTCTCCAGAATAAGTCAGAACCTACTAGGGCAAAACAAGAAAGATGAGGCAGCAAATTACTACTAAAATGGGCTATATTCTAGCATTGGCATTATCCAATTCTAGTTAAGATCATTTTCTGTTCAATTTCTACCAATTTTCAAAAATAAGTGTTATTTTGCAAAATAAAACATGTAGTATTGTTAGGATTTTACTGTATGTGTCTATCATTTACTATTATGTAACTTTGTTACTGGTCATGCTAGGCTTTAAGAAATGAAGAGTTTAGCTGGGTGTGGTGGCTCATGCCTGTAATCCTAGCACTTTGGGAGGTCAAGGTAGGAGGATCCCTTGAGGCCAGAAATTCCACACCTGGGCAACATAGCAAGACCGCATCTCTAAAAAAAAAAAAACAAAATTAGCATGG
>NW_012149397.1:2721181-2855441 GCF_000956105.1 Propithecus coquereli | reverse complement strand
GGTGTGGTGGTGTGAGCCTATAATTCCAGCTACTTGGGAGGCTGAGGCAGGACGATTTGAGTCTAGGAGTTCCAGCCTATAGTGAGCTATGATCATGCCACTTTACTCCAACCTGGGTAACAAAGCAAGACCTGGTCTCTTTTTTTTTTTTGAGACAGAGTCTCACTCTGTTGCCCGGGCCAGAGTGCCATGGCGTCAGCCTAGCTCACAGCAACCTCAAACTCCTGGGCTCAAGCGATCCTCCTACCTCAGCCTCCTGAGTAGCTGGGACTACAGGCATGCACCACCATGCCCAGCTAATTTTTAGTTGTCCAGGTAATTTCTTTCTATTTTTCAGTAGAGACAGGGTTTCGCTCTTGCTCAGGCTGGTCTTGAACTCCTGAGCTCAAATGATCCGCTTGGCCTCCCAGAGTGCTAGGATTACAGGTAAGACCCGGTCTCTTAAAAAAAAAAAAAAAAAAGAGACGCCTGTAATCCTAACACTTTAGTAACCTTTGGGAGGCCTAAGTGGGAGGATTGCTTGAGGCCATAGTTTGAGACCAGCCTGAGCAAGAGAAAGACTCCATCTCTATAAAAAACAGAAAAATTTAGCTGGGTGTAGTGGTAGGAGCATATAGTCCCACTACTTGGGAGGCTGAAGCAGGAGGCTCTCTCAAGGCCAGGAGTGTGAGGTTGCATTGAGCTATAATGACACCACTGCACTCTTGCCCAGGAAATAGAGCAAGACCCTATGTCAAAAAAGGAAAAAGAAATGAGTTCAACAACAGCCTCAGAGTTTTCACGTGGACTTTTACAATATTAAAAACTTAGGGGTTTTGTATGTCTAACATCTAAGAAAGTCCCCGGAATAAGACAAGCCCTTGTTGGTGATAAGGAATAAGGAAGGAACCTGGTAAGTAGGGAGCTTTCAACCCTTGAGAGCTTTATAAGTTAACATGCATCAGTCTCAACAGAGGGGGCTAAACCACATGATATTACAAAGAGTCAGAAGTTCTGGATGTGAGTTATTATATCAGAATGTACAATGATAAGAGCCATACTATTACCTGTTCTATTATCATTTCATGAAAAAATGGACTTACCATGAAGTCTTTCATCATTCTTAGAGAAAAAGAAAAATCTAGTGGTCTCTTTCTCAGGTACTGATGCTTCTCTGAAAAAAGAGGGAAAGGGGGCAGAAGGGGGAGAGAGAAATAGACAGATATTGGGTACTTTAATTTCAATATTTAAGAAGAAATATTTACATTAAAAATAAACTGTTCCTGAAATATATCTGCCTTGTGTTTTGCTTATCTTGCCCTGAGTTCAAAATGACCCTACCTTCTCTCCATTCAACATTCTTCTATCTGAAGCTTTGACAATGAAGACTTGTTTAAGTACAAACTATCTTCCCTACACTGGTTGTTGATACTCTCACTCCCACAACTGCTACCCCATTTGCCACTGTTCCCCATGGGAAGGCACCCCACCATCTGCAGCATCCTGTTTCCAGACTTAGCGACTTCACTGTCAGGGTTCCTTCCCTCTGCACATCCTATCTTCCAACCAGTGCCACCCAAATCTCAAGGAAAAGGAAACAAGCTCCCCATGATAAAAAGGCTAGAGAACTCTCTAAAGGAGCTGAGAAAAGAAAATTGTTTTGTGAGGAGAAGCTTAAACACTTCTAAAATACTTCTAACTCAGATTGTACAAATATGAACCTGCGAAGCAACAAATTGCTTACTCTGAGATAGGCTTTCTGTGATCTGTTTCTTCAGTAATATCTGATTCTTCTTCTGAACTGCTATCTTGGAAACGAGGGTCTTCTTGCCAGGTAATCTTCCCAGGTTTCACTGTCTCAACTCTGTAGGTCTCTATATCATTATAATGACACAAAATGATGGGATTGTAACTGAACAACAAATTATTTCTGAACACACTCATTTGATTACTTTTACCATGCACACGTATCTCTAAATTTCTAATATAATTAACCGTTAGTTTAAAATAGGTAGTATCTATTTTGAAAAAATTGAGAGAAGCTACTACCATAATTTTGGCATCGCTAGAATGATCTGATAAGGACTATAGTAATATTATAAAAAGGCATAAAAACTAAATGTTTTTAAATTTATAAATGAACAATATGATTTAAAAAAAGAACAGATAAAATAAGCATGGCATCTGTGCTCGCTTAAGAAGCCTAAAATATAATAGGATACAGTGAAAGCAGATTTCCCTCTCTACTGAATAGTTTACAAAGACAAGAAAATGAAGTAAGCAAAGCACATGATATGTTGTGTCTGCTGTGTCTTATTTGCTTATTTATAAATGAGAAAAGGAACATACATTTACATTTTCAATTCCTAAAACCTCTTTCTAGAACTGCTGAAAAAGCTACTGCTATAAGATCTAGACAATCACCTCACAAGTCTCCAAAATTTCCTAAGTACTCATAAAACATCTTTCAGGTTGCTGCTTCTTTAGGACTCATTTCAAGGTCAGTTTCTCACACTTGACCCTCAAAATCAGAAGAATTATAGTTACTATCCACATCATGCCAACTCTACTGAATAGTTTTACATAGACAAGAAAATGAAGTAAGCAGAGCACATGATATATTGTGTCTTATTTGCAACACTTTTTGAAAAACTACTAGATTGTTGTACTTCCTTTTAGGGTACCACAGAACAGGTATTTAATATTTATCTGCTACACACATGTGCTATTTTAACTGCTCATGTTTAAAGTGGTGCGAGCCTATAGTCCCAGCTACTTGGGAGGCTGAGGCAGGATGATTTGAGTCCAGGAGTTCCAGCCTATAGTGAGCTATGAGTAGAATCACTGTAGTTAGGTGTGTATGTTCTTCTGAATAGGTATATCCTGCTTTTTATAGTGAACTCCCAGAAAGCTGCATGAAGAACAGCTTCGTGTTCTCCACTGCATGGAGAACAGCTTCTTAGGGAACAGGTGTTGGCCTTCAGAGGTAAACCCCCTGAAATACAATGCAAAATTGTATTAATAGGTACTGGTGTTTGTACTTTTCACTAGGTTCTGACAAATCTCCAGGGATAAACTTTGAAACAACTGGCATATCAATGCCATGGCATATTTGTATAAAGCCAAGAAGATTACTTATTTCTTCTTTTCTCTTATCATATATAACACTAGTATTCCATAAGTCATGGCATCTCTAACTGCATTTAAGACATGAAACTATTTAAACATATGACTTACTATACTTTTTCATCACTGTTTTTACTTAGAAGAAGGGATGAACATAATAGTGCTGTACATTATTCTCTGTCTTCCCTTCATGTGGCAGCTAGCTAGAAGCTTGCTCCCTTAAATGCAAAATTAGTTTCTTTCACAGCTTCAGGCACATCACGTCTATGGTCATGTAACACTGAATCTAAAATCGTTTTTCTACGTAGAAGAAAGAATACTTTATTCAGCTAATGTTAAATCTGTTACACTTAATGCAGACTCAATTAAATTCAAACTGTGTAAAATGAAAAAGTGGAGGAAAAAAGAAAAGTACCTTCCTTTATGTCTTTAGCGTCTGAACCAAAAAAAGAGAATGTGAACCCGCCAGGCTGCTCAGCCTCACTCTTCAGAGTTGCAGGGTTCTGGATTTCTTCGGGTTTCTCTCCACCACAGTCCTCATTCCACGGTGTGTCTTCTTCCTTTTCACTGGTATCTTTTGCCGTTTGGAATATTTCTTTCAAATCCGTAGCAATGTTATAATATATTTCTTTAGACACCTCAGGTACTTTCTCAGCTTCTTCCCTTTTCTTCTTTCGTTTTGCTTTACTGCCATGACATGTATAGACATGTACATCACAAAGAAACAAGTTAAGGAAAATTTCCAGAAATCAGAAAAGGAAAAAAAACCTTAGATAATTTTAATTCTATCCTTTCAACAAAGAAGTTGTTCCACATATAAAACTCTACTAATAAAAGCAAAATCTTGACCAATAAGCTTTAACACAAATCTCAATGAGCTGCAAACATTAAACAGAAATCATATTCTCCTCTTATCTCTTATCCTCTGAACTACATTTCAAAAATTACACCTAAACTATTAGCTATAAGTAATCACTTAGCCTCAATGGGCCTCAGTTTCCTCATATCCAAAATGAACATGTTAAACCAGATCACTCCTAATATCATTTTAAGTTCTAAAATTCTGTGAATTTTACCAAACTGATGTATAAGAGGAATTATAATTCCTTTTATAAACTGAAATTATTATTCCTTTTATAAATTGAATTATAATTCAGTTTTCGAAATGAATTATAAATGTGCTAAGTATAGTCTCTTTTGAAATGAAATTTTTATGTTACCATAAATCTGTTCTTAGACAAAAGGTTACATGGCAGTTTCCGATATTGAGTTTTTAGTTTTTAACTAATAAAAGATTAAAATCCATTTCCTGTTTTTTTGTTTTTTTTTTTTTTTTTTGAGACAGAGTCTCACTCTTTTTGCCCGGGCTAGAGTGCCGTGGCGTCAGCCTAGCTCATAGCAACCTCAAACTCCTGGGCTCAAGCAATCCTCCTGCCTCAGCCTCCCAAGTAGCTGGGACTACAGGCATGTGCCACCATGCCCGGCTAATTTCTTCTATATATATTTTTAGTTGTCCGATTAATTTCTTTGTATTTTTAGTAGAGACGGGGTCTCGCTCTTGCTCAGGCTGGTTTTGAACTCCTGAGCTCAAACAATCCGCCCGCCTCGGCCTCCCAGAGTGCTAGGATTACAGGCGTGAGCCACCACGCCCGGCCTGTTTTTTTGTTTTTTATAGGAGGGGTCTCACTCTCTAAAAATAGCCAGTCTGTTACCCAGGCTGCTGGAGTGTAGTGGTGTGATGATAGTTCACTGCAGCTTTGAACTCCTGGGCTCAAGTGATCCTCCCTCCTCAGCCTCCAGCATAGCTGGGACTACAGGTGCATGTCACCACACTCAGCTAATTCTTAAAATTGTTTTTAGAGATGGGGGTCTTGCTATGTTGCCCAAACTGGGCTTGAACCCCTGGCCTCGAACCCCTGGCCTCATCCTCTCACCTCAGCCTCCTGAGTAGCTAGGATCATAGGCTCCAGCCACCAAACCCAGTTTAAAATCTCTTTTCCACTAAGATCAAGCTATAGTTCGTAATGTATTACCTAAAATAAAAAGAGAACAGGCTACCCTAAATAACCATCTTAATGGTGGAGACTATCTCAAAGAGAGAAACTTTTAATACTTTATTAAATAAACCAACACAGCCAGGTTTTCAGGTAGATATGCTCCTTATGAAACCAAGCTCTATAAACAATGGTAGACAGTCCCAAGTGATTGTCATTGAATTACCAAGTGGTGGCTTTAAAATTTGTCCAAAAACTCTTTGATACTTCTTCTTCCAAGAGGTGGAAGTTAATTGCCCCATCCCTTGAGCATGGACTGGACTTAATGACCTCTTTTAATGAACAGAATAAGGCAGATGTAGTGGTATGTGACTTTAGAGACTAAGGTCACAGCAAAAGCCAGAAGGGCCTTGAAAAAACTGTTAGTAGAAAGCACATGGCCTTTCAGGAGGTTGCAGGTAAGGAATTATAGAAAAGTAAGGTAAATGCTATCAGAAACTGGAGGAAAGGCGATCCTTGCTATGCAGTGGCAAAAAGTCTAGCAACCCTGTCATCCATATTAACATGGAAAATAGAAAATGTACTTAATTAACTGGGTGATCTAGTTAAGATGTTCAGAAAAGTGTTGAATGTAATTTCTGGTTTCTTCTTACTGCTTATAGTAAAATGTGAGAAGAGAATGAAACTAAAGGAAGAAATTTTTTTTTTAAAAAAGGTGGTAAGACTTCATGGTTTTGAAGATTCCTAATCAACAGAAGGCACATGACATGAAATTCAACAAATGGCTTCTAAGCAAAGATCATATCTATGACACTCTCAGAACAACTTGGTTTAAAGCAGGAGTTGGCAAACTATAGCCCATGGGCCAAGTCTAGGCTGCTGCCTATTTATGTCTGAACTGCAAGTTAAGACTGTTTTTTTACATTTTGAAATGATTGGGGGGAAAATAAAAATGATTTCATAACATGCTAAAATTACATGAAACACAAATATCAGTGTTCATTAATAGTTTTATGGAACACAGCCTTGTTCAATTGCTATATTGTCTATGGCTGCTTTTCTGCTAATAAAGGTAGAGTGGAGTCATCACAGTGGAGACTGTCTGGCCTGCAAAGTCTAACATATTTGCTATCTGGACATTCACAGAAAAATCTATAGACCTGGGTCTAAAAATAAAACAAAATTCTTTGTTAAGACCCTAAATAAAGCTAAGGATCTTCAATTGTTCAAACAACAGGGCTTCTATATCAGTTAAACTTCTCAGTAGTTTTGGCAGAAGCCTAAGGTTAAAAAAAAAAAAACAACTTATCTGAAAATGATTTGTGTGACTTTTGTCTAATGCAGTGAACCCTGAGAAGATTCAAAGATGATGCACCACAAGAAGAGGCTTTTGGACTCTCAAATTAATACTAACAAAAAGCAGGCTGAGAAAATTACTCAGCTGTAAACATCCTACCATTCATGAAAAAGGATGACCCAGAGGGCAGAGTCAACAGTCAGAGAGAAGTATTCCTAGGCCCTCAGTTCTAATCAAAGAATTTCTAACATTTGCCTGTCTAGATTTCAGACCTACTATGGACAAATGACCCTTTTGTGCCTCTGTTTCCCTCATTAAATAGTGACTATAGTGGTTAATCTATGCCTGCTCCACCACTGTATATTAGCGGAAGGGCAGATAATTTACCTTTTTAGTTCACATGTCTTATCAAACAGAACTTCATTCAAGGAATAACAGATAAGCCTCATCTGTACCTAGATCTGATTTGGAAGATAACATCCTAGATTTCGAATTGATGTTGAAATGGGATGAGACTTCTGAGGATTATAGAGAGTGGGTGAGCATACCCCACATGTGGTAGGAATATAAACATTTTGTGGCCAGAAGGCAGATGGTGGTTTAAAACTATGTCTACAAATACTTTGATACTTCTTTCTTCAAGATGTGGTGCTGAACTACCCCTATCAAAGTGTGGATTGCACTAAAAGTGACTTGTTTCAAGAAAATTGAATAAGGCGGATGTGTCAGAGTATGACTTCTAAGACTAGGTCATAAAATATACTGTGGCTTCCTTCTTCTTCTCTTTCTTTTGGGGCACTTATTCTGAGGAAAGCCAGCTGCCAAGTATTAGAGCACTTAAGTAGCCTAATGGAGAGGCCCATGAGGTGCAAAACTGCGGCCTCCCGTCAATAGCAATGTGCGTGAGCCATGCTGAAAGCAGATCATACAGGCCCAGACAGGCCTTTGGAGACTGAAATCCCAGGCAACAATTTGACTGCAACCTCACAAGAGACCCTGGCCAGAGCCACCCAGTGAAGTGCCTTCCAAATTCTTGACCCACAGAAACTTTGAGATAAATGTTTGTGGTTTTAAGATACTAAGTTTGGGTAATTTGTTATGCAGCAATAGGTAACTAATACACCCTAATTATAAATTTTTAAAAATCCAATGTATTTTACAAAATACTCCCTATTTATCATGTTCAACATGGATTATCTGAAATAATGTACAAAAATTCTACATTGAAGGGAATATTAATATTACTTTTATTTTGGTCTAAAATGTGATTCTTTTTAAAAGAAACCTTTAAGTTTGCAACAAATTTAGATTTACAGAAAGTTGCAAAAATAATAGAGTTCATAAATAACCTTCACCTAGTTTCCCCAATGTAAATATCCTATGTAACTATGATACAAATGTCACAACTAAAAGATTAACATTGGTACATTACCTCTAACTAAACTCAGACTATATTCTGATTTCACCAGTTTCTCTAAAAATGTCTTTTTTGTTTCAGGATCCAATTCAGGATATCACATTGCCTTTACTGATTTTAGTTGCTATTAACAGTAGGAAAACGAAGGATTTAAACCAAGCAGTTACTGGTTTCTCCATATATTTGCTATATTTATCAAACTGACTCCACTTCTGTAGGAAATAGAAGCTCCTACCACACTAGGTGTATGGGTTGAATGGCTGCCCCCCAAAAGACATGTCAATGTCCTAATTCCTAAAATTGTGAAGGCTATCTTATTTGGATAAAGGGTCTTACAGAGTAATTAAGTTAAGCACCCTGAGATGAGAAGATCATCCAGGATTATCCAAGTGGGCTCTAAATGCTATCACAAGTGTCCTTATAAGAGACACAAAAACAAACAGAAAAGAGGAGGCTATGTGAAGACAGAGGCAGAGATGAGAGTGACGTGACCTCAAGTGAAGGAAAACCAAGCACTGGTGGCAGTCACTAGCAGCTGGGAGAGAGGCACAAAATGGATTTGTTTCTCTGAACCTCCAAAGGGAATACAGCCCTTCCAATAATCCCTCACTTTGGATTTCTAGTCTCCAGAACTGTAAGGAAATAAATTTTTGTGGTTTCTAAGTCATCAAATTTATGGTGACTTATTATAGCAGTCACAAGATACTAACACAAACAGACGGTATCATACTAGAGTAGGAGCACATATCATTTATGTGCATGAGATTCTTCTGTCAAAACATAAAACTGGTCGGGAGTGGTGGCTCACATCAGCACTTTGAGAGGGTGAGGTGGAAGGACAGCTCGAGGCCAGGAGTTCAAGACCAGCCTGGGCAACACAGGGAGACCCCGTTTCAAATTATAACTAAAAAAAAATACCAAAACAAAAAAACATAAGACTTCCTTCATCAAGTCAATAATTCCTCTCTAATTAACTCCTACCCTCCCCCATCCCTGATAATCTTAAACTATATACAGTGGGACCAACGTTTAGGATATTGGTTACTACCTAGTTTTTCTTATTGTCTGAAATGAGATTAATTCATATGATCCTACTGCTAAAAAAAGTACCTTTAATTACCTTTCTTTTGGCTGATCATCTTTTTTCCTTTCATAAGTGGCATGGTCATGTCTTGTTGGATCATAACGTATGATGTCCCTGTGTCAAAAAACAGGAGTGCAAGTTGGTTGGAAGAACACTAATGCAAAAAATAAATAGCAAATTATAATTCAATAGTGGAAAGATTTTAATTTTTGGCAAGATAAAGCTAAATAACATCAAAGAACAGATCTTATTAGAAATAATATTTTAAATTGCCTGCTTTTGAGATTCCTTGAATATTTTTAACCTTAAAAATTAAACATATTAAAATACACACAAATAAAATGATATACTATCTGGGATTTGCATAAAATATTTCAGTAGGTAAAGCAGGTGTTAAATAAAGGTACAGAAAACTGGTGACGTGTTGGTGACTGTAGAAGCCGGGTAATGGTATACAGGGTTTCATTACATTAATCTCTCTAAATTACATATGTTTGAAATTTTCCTTAATAGTTACATTTATATAGCTTAATAATTTTATAATTAATGTTTAAAATGTTTTCCAATTGTTTCACTAATGGAAGCAATGCCACTGAGATCTAAGTATATAAATACAGAAATGATTTAAGATTAGTTTCTTGAAGTGAATTACTAGGTCAAAGTTAAGTATATTTCTAAGGGTCTGATTGCTACATATTGCTAATTGCCCTCTCTAGGAAGCTAAAAACGGCCTAGTTTTAAGCCGAGTTCAAGAAGGCATTTATGGCAAAGGAAAATACGGTAGAATGGAAAGGAACATAAACCATACTTAAATTTCTTAGCGGGTACTGATCCTTTGCTTGTAGAATTTCTTAAGTTGATGTGCAAAACACTTTGCACAACATTCAGGGCTTTCTTTTTTTCTTCAGCAAGCTCTTCTTCTTCAACAGATTTCTTTTCATTTACCTCTGAGGGAAAAGGATAATTAGTAATTTCTTGGCAAACACAGCTTAAGAAATCTGAATCATCAAATACTTACCAAGCACCTAAACATGTACAAAGTCCATTAGGATAGGAAAAAGAAAGTTTAACCTTATTTCACTAACCTCTCTATCCCAAGACCCTCATGCCACAGCAAACCCAGAAAGTTTATATAACCAGCAAGCAAAAAGTCTGACTTCTATTTCTAATGATAAAAATGAGTCTGGAATTAATGGCTTTGAGTGGAAGCCTAAAATTTTTAAGATAAATATTGGCAAATGTAATACAGCAAGATACTAATAATTATAAAACTAAAGTGGTCACGGACTGGTTTTTTAACACTCCAAAAATGTCATAATCTAAACTACATGTAAATCTAAAAGTAATAAAGTAAAAAGTGGTAATTTTACTGACTTAATATAACAGTAGTAGAGAGTTGCTTCAGTCTTTGATTCTGTAACAAGTATTACAGGAAAAAGCCATATGCCTATACACACATAGCATCATGGAATTCTATAAGCTGCTATGCTCAACTACTAGAAACAGACAAATATCAGAGAACAAAGTTAAACAGCTAGATTGAATTATAGAAATACAAAAGAACTTTAAGCTTTTATGGCCCTTTCAATTTATTACTGGATATAAATAATCAACAAATAGAAACTGGAATAAAATTCTTATTTCAGTTTTCTATAGAGATACCCCACAAGTTTCTAAGGGTTCAAAGGAGGTTGAGATTATGTTTAACTGGATCAAACAATGCTTCATAAACCAGGCAGAGTACAAGGTAGGAAAGACAAAGTCATATCCCCACAGTTGGGAGGAAAGCATGCTAGGTGTTGAAAACAAAACAAATACGTATATTAAAGTAAGAAAGTACACAAAAGTTTACGTTGCATTAGGTTGAAACATATGAAATGCGAATATTCGAAACTTCTTGACTTCTAAAAACAGAAATTTCAATTTTAACCTAGTAAGAAGTAGAAAACAATGCTGGAAAGGTTTCAAGGTGAGGTAGGATGGCTGTGCTACTTACTTGATGGATAGAAAAAAAACTGTGCCTCAAAAGATGGGAAGAGAAGAAAAAAATTGAGGTTCTATGCCGGATTGCCTTACGAACGGAAGCACCATCAACACAGAGAAAAGGGTCTGGAAGAGCTTTACGGAGAGAAAGAGAGATATTCAATTTTGGAGAGTTTTAACACAAATTCAGGAAAGCCTGTGGGCAAAATCTAGCAGGCATTGAAAAAAAGACCAGTTAGGAGCTCAGCAGAACAGTCAGGAGCAAAGAAGACCCAAATTTGGGAAATACTCAAGTACAAGTGAAGGCTAAAGCCAAAGAGGCTTACACAGAACCTTGGGAAGAACCTACATTTGGAGGCAAAAGGAGAATTAGGAGTCAAGAATTAGGAAGATGGCTGGGCGCGGTGGCTCATGCCTGTATTCCTAGCACTCTGGGAGGCCGAGGCGGGTGGATCGTTTGAACTCAGAGAACTTGTTTGAGTTCGAGATCAGCCTGAGCAAGAGCGAGACCCCATCTCTACTAAAAATAGAAAGAAATTAGCTGGACAACTAAAAATACATATAGAAAAAATTAACCAGGCATGGTGACGCATGTCTGTAGTCCCAGCTACTTGGGAGGCTGAGGCAGTAGGATTGCTTGAGCCCAGGAGTTTGAGGTTGCTGTGAGCTAGGCTGAGACCAGCCTGAGCAAGAGCGAGACCCCGTCTCTACTAAAATTAGAAAGAAATTAATTGGACAACTAAAAATATACAGAAAAAATTAACCAGGCATGGTGACACATGCCTGTAGTCCCAGCTACTCGGGAGGCTGAGGCAGAAGGATCGCTTGAGCCCAGGAGTTTGAGGTTGCTGTGAGCTAGGCTGACGCCACCGCACTCTAGCCAGGGCAACAGAGTGAGACTTTGTCTCAAAAAAAAAAAAAAAAAAAGAATTAGGAAGAAAACCAGGAAGTTATAATGCAAGGGAAGTAAAGTGAAGAGAACATTTCAAGAAAGGATGATCAACAGTGACAAATGCTGTCGGTCAGCTGAACAGGGTGTTGTTGGAGATAATGCCACTACACTTAGAGAACAAGTTGTTTATAGCTTTGAGGCCACATACCCAAAGAGTTGTAAGGAGACAGACAAAAGTGGCAGAAGTTAATAACCTCTATATGTAGTTCCTAAATGTAGGCTATTGCCAAGATTCTGTTCATTCCTGTGTTTTCAACATAGAATTTTGAGTGAGAAAGTCAAGTGTCAGCTCTGAAACACAGTTGGTATAGGTCCCAGAGAATTTAATATAAGCCTCCCTGAACCTTGGTTTTCTGAAATGTATAATGTTGATAATATTCACCTCAAAGAATTGGGAGATGAGATTATATTCAATAAAAAGCCAACTGCTACTGAATTAGATGTAATTATTCATTTCAAATTTAGAACTAAAAAAAGATGGAATGGAAACTTGAAAACTGGCATGGTTAGACGAATGACTTTTTTGGGACCCATGAGACATAACTACATCTGTAGAAAGAGGAAGGAGCTAGAAGGAAAGGAAAGGATGAAAATGCAACTGACAAAGGGCATAATAAGAGGAAGCCTGAATGGTGAGGATTAAGATGTAGATTATATTATAGTAACTCAGGAAGTAGAGAAAAAAGAAGGTAAGGACACAGAAATTCTGAGGCTGGGAGAGGAAATCAAGGAGCTCACTCAAGGTTTACACATAGGAGATAAGATCTTTTGAAAAGGATAAGAGTAGGAGGTCTTATAGATAAAGTTTAGAACTGCTGTGAAAAATGCTACAGGAAGTAAAAAAGAGTAGAATTAGGATGCTTATGAGAGCGTTATTACTCTTACGTACATCCAAATAAGGATGAATTCAAGTAGAATAGCATTCAATGGTACACTGCTTAAAAAAAAAAAAATCTGCACCCATCAGTCACACTAGAGGAAGGTGAGCGCTTTTCCTTTTAGAAAGCCACAGATGACATAACTCTTTCCATGGACTTAAACAGAATCTGCCAATCAATTGACATGGACTGCAGGTAGGAACATTGCCTTTTCCTCATACCATGGATGAGTGGAGGAAAATGGCACCTTTGGTGGATGCTATCTATTCCTTACCTTTCTGGTAGCTTCAAGTAATTATCTTTTCCTAAATAAATTAATATATACAAACAAATAAGAAATAGTAAGTTAACTAAATATCTGATTATATACTCCTCAATTCAACATCTTGGGGTACAGAATTTTCTTCAGGTGTTAAACAAAGGAAGTATACTAGATGATTTCTTTTGGTCCCCCAGCTCTGACATCAGGACTGTTTGGACAATGAAGCATTTACCTTCCTGTTCCTCTTCACTGTCACTTTCTAGAAATCGAGAGTCCATGCGAAATCTCTCATCGGTGCCAAAGTGTGACTGTAAATCCATGAGCTGCACGGACAAAGAACAAACACAATTGATAGCCACATTCCCAAGAAATTGCTTCTAAAGATGACTTTCCAAGTACACCTTCCCAGAGCACTTGTTCCCAAAATAAACATCCCAACATTGAAATATGGATCAATGTCTGCCTGCATTTACCTATATTTAAGAACTATGTCAAAAGATAAGGACATCTTGCAAGTTTTATTATTTTCAGTCTTCACTAACCTTCTGTCCAGCTCTGCCGTCAAACTGAGGTTTAATTTTGAACCTACTACTGTCATCTTCAGAATCAGATTCCTCATTATCACTGCTGTCAAACAGCTTCCCAGATGCTTTACCCACAGACTCCTATGAGAAAACAGAAACATTTATTAATAAATGAGCCAATCAGCATGTCCTTTATAATGTAATCTTCTCCCTCACATTTAAAAGCCAACAACCCTGGCGGGGCACAGTGGCTCACACCTATAATCTTAGCACTTTGGGAGGCCAAGGCAGGAGGATTGCTTGAGCCCAGGAGATGGAGATCAGCCAGAGCAACATAACAAGACCCTGTCTCTAAAAAATTATTAAAATTAAAAAAATTAAAAAATAAAATACAAACCAACAACTCGGATGCATCTACCAGGAATGAGTAGATGTCATGTCAGATGTTAACTCGTGTCTCAGTTATATCTAACTGGCCACAAGGATCATTAATCCAGGGGCTCCCTAATACAGCCTGGATTTGGGAGGTAGTTATTATTACATGCAAGAACACTTTCTGCAGTGTTTCACTAATATTGATGTCATTTTGCAGATGATGTAGAGAATATAGGTTCATATGGGAGAAACTCTCCAAGACCCTGTAGTCTCAGTGTGTGGTGGCCTGAGGAGCCCTGGGTCTCATCGAGGCTCTCAGGAAGATTTTATGTTGAGTTGGCAGCTGTGTGGAGGTCTTGGTATGCAATACACCGAAGTGGATCTGCAAAAGTAGACGAAGGCCCACAGGGACATCTGAACTTCTTACTTTTACCAGTTCCTCTCCTGGGTGGCTCTGCTCCTGAGTGGGTATCTCCTCTGTTTCACTTTCACTGTCAGAATCGAAGATGCTGTGCGTTGGCTTGTCCTCTGGATGACCATCCTAAGGAGGTCATCAAAAGCATTACATCTTACAATAACTGAACCTAAAACTGAACAATGTCCAAAGCTATCATCTGCTTCCCCTGCCAGGTCTACTTCCTGTCCTTTTTCCTTATCTAGCGAATGCCATCCTCATCCGTTTATTTGCCCAAGACAGAAACTTATGACTGCTCTTTCTTTCCCTAGTGAGTGATCACCAAGTCCTATCAATTCAGCCTTCTTGGTATCTCTTAAATCTATTCCCATTGTCGTTGCCTTGGTTTTGGGTCTCAACTTCCCAAAAGCTCTCTGGTTCCAGATTTGACCCATTCAATTTGTTTTTGTCATGGCCTAAAGGATCTCTCCCAAATAGAGGTCGCCAAACTTTTTCTGTAAAGGGCCAGAGGATAAAGTATTCAAAAACCGTTTTTAACTTGAAGACCATACATAAACAGACCATGGGCTATATGGCCAGCAAGCTGTAGTTCACCAACTCCTGTTCTGAAATAGACACAACTGATCTTCATTCCTTTGCTTAAAATTTTTCACTGTCTTTTCAGAGCCTTAAGAATAAAGTCTAACCTCTGTAGCCTCTTCACAACTCACTCCTACTTATTGCTCTTGCCTCATTTCTTGCCACCTCACACTCTATAAATTTCAGTCACACTAATTGAAAATATTCACTATTGTACAGACTGTTTCTTTTTCCTGGAATGGCTTTCTTCTCCCTTCCTACTCTCTCACCTGTGCCTGACCAACTCCTATTTATCCTTTCACACTACTTGGCTCAAGCTGAGGAAGCTCCCGACAGTCCTGATGCTTCTCCTGCATCCCGCCAGGGCACAGGGACATACCCCTCTTTCTGCCCCATGGAACTGAACTGTGACTGTCTGCCACACCATGAGCCAATAACTGCATAAGAGGTAGGACCACCATCCTCATTCTGTAAATCTGGCATTTACTGTACAGATGTACTTAACAACTGGAAGAAAGAACAAAGGTGCATTACAGTAAATCTTGGCAAGACTTGGCAAGGTATAAATCATTTAGTAAGTGATTTATATGTAAATTCAGACACATTAGATATATTACTTAACTGTATCAGTTACAGCTTCTAAATGGAATTATAGAGAAAATTTTAGATAAAAACAAATTAATTAAACATGTTTTCAGTAAACAGAGTTTAATCTCACTTCCTTTGGGATATACTCCCCAGGGTGAAAACACTTCTAGCTCAAGGACACAAAACAGGAAACTGGTAAACACTAAGACAATCAGCTTTTAGGGGGGAAGACCTACCTTCAGGGGAAGGAAAAGTCGTACTTTGAGAAAGTTCTTGTTAAATGTATAGATTGAAAATACACTCACCAAATTTGCCAGAGCATTATGCACCAGCTTCTTCTGCACTTCTTTTGCTTTCTGCCTTGCCTCCAAGGCTGCCAAACGCTTCTGGTTGTCTTCAGCATGCTTATCCTTAGCACTCGCATCCAAAGAGTGACTAACAGAAAGTGGGAAGTCAGTTTTGCTTTCCTGACTGTCCTTCCTGGAGGAGACCTTTGGTGATTTATTAAAAGATGTGAGGCTGTTTGAATCAGACCTTTCTTCCTCTGAAACTTTTGTCTTTGTGGTACTATGGCAACTATCTTTGTCAAAGCCTATCTTGTGAGTCTTTGCACTTAAACTTAAGGATTTCTTACCTTTTAATGGCAACAGACTGGAAATAGGATTCCTACTTCCCTTTTCTGAACTGCTGGAGGACACCACATTGCGATCTGGACTCTCAAAAGTGGACTGTCTTTTTTGAGGCTGAATATGGTTTGGGCCATTTGCCCTCTCTGCATGTTGGAATGGAGTCAGTTCATTTGATGAACCATTAGCATGTGTGGAACCATTTTCCATGGAAATGCTTATGGGATCCTCATGTTTCAAGGAATTCTGATCTTCATTTATATTGTTAGGTGCAACATTCCCTTTCAAGGATTTTTTCATTGACTCCTTTCCATAGAGACTGCCTATTCCCTTGAAAGCCTGAAATTTTGGTTTTAAGTTGTTTTCCTTTGGTTTCTGTTTACCACAGGTGTTCTCTCCTTCTAAAAGGGAAGCCACAATTTCCTCAGGATGAATACACTGTCGTCCTCTGTGGAAGCTATCAGGAGTCTTGGGGCTCTTGGAAACTCTGTCAAACTTGCAGTGAGTGGTGGATTCTAGGCTATCACTCTCAGTATCTTCATTTTGAACCTTCAGATCACTGCCAGCCAACTGTTCCAAATCAGCTAAAGTGAGATTCACACGGAGACAGTTTTTCATGATGGCATTATACTCCTTGTCTTCTTCAGACTCAGCTAATTCTGATGTAGAACCAGCATCTCCACTGCTACTGGAGTCAGAAGGAGATTTACAATTAAGAGGTTTCACCCCATGAGTGAGGGCTGACTTTACATTGTTTTTTCTTTTTTGTACTTTAATACAATGACCAGAAAGCTCAGAGTTTTCTCGATTTTTGAAAGAAGTTTTCTTGTATATAGATTTTTCCATTTGTGAAAATTCTGTACTGTTTTTGACTTTATTGACATTTTTTTTCATTGCAATGATTTCATCTGTATCTCCTGAATCATACTCACAGTCATTTCCCATAATATCATTATCACTAACATGGCAAGAGACATTATTTTTGATATCTAAACCTGTTAAATGAAGTTTGTGAACAACTGATTTGAAGTCATCCCTTACAACTTCAAAGGGATCATCTTCAGATTCATTTATTAAGGACCACGTAGTTCTCCGTAAATTTTCCTCTTTTGCAATCATCGCTTTTAATTCGTCTTCAGAATCAATATCATCATCAGACATGCTATTTTTCTTCCTGGCAGTTTCCAAGCCAGATGTCTGAAAAAGTACATTATTAAATTTTTGAGTATCAGAACCAAGTTCAGGGGGTGATTTATTAGGAGTAATGGAATCACAAGGTCTTTTTCGTGCAGCTTGTTGCTGTGTTAAGTATGGACTCTCCATCATCCAACTGGACCTGGGATTCATGGCTAGATACCCAGTGGAACCTTTGTCCTGCGGCACTTTTTTCATCTTCTTAGATGGGCCACAAAAGTCAGAGAACTCTCCTCGCCGTTTTTTACTCATAGGGTCATTGCCTCCTTCTATTTCCCAAGTGAGGCTGGATATAGGAATGGTATTTGGGAAATCCTCCCCTATTTTCTTTAGGTTGTGGCAGTATTTTGATGGATCATATTTTATGATGTTACCCAAGTCAAGGAACAAAACTAGTTTTAGGAAAACCTATCAATCTGGTGGAACAAAGAATACCGTTTAATCTCGAGCAAGTCATTTATCTTCACTTACCTTCAGTTTCCTATCAAACAAAATGAGAACTTCACTAGGTGACCTTTCAGGGTCTAAGAAATTGAGCTTTTAATTACATTTCCCAAGTTAAAACCAAGTACCACCACTATTAGCTGGCAGAAAATACTTGGACCATATGTAGATATTATAGCAAACCTGTTCAGATTATATTCTAGGTATACAGCCCAAGGACTATATACCTAGCAGATAGATCTGTGTTCAGGGGAACTCAGAAGGGTATGGTTAGATGACACATGTCCTTTATTCTCAAACTCTTTTGGCCATTCCCCTCTTCTCAGTACTTACTCATCCTAGCTCTGATTCTCCTAGCTTAATGACATCCATTTCACATGAATTCACTGTCTGCAATACAGTTTTTTTTTTTTTTGAGACAAGGTATTGCTCTGTCACCCGGACTAGAGTGCAGTGACGTCACAGCTCACTGCAACTGTAAGCTCTTGGGCTCAAGCAATCCTCCTGCCTCAGCCTCCAGAGCAGCTGGGACTACAGGCATACACCACCATGCCCAGCTAATTTTTTAAAAAAATTTTGTAGAGATGCGGTCTCGCTATGTTGCTCAGGCTGGTCTCAAATTCCTGGGCTTAAGTGATCGTTCCGCCTCAGCGTCCCAAAGTGCTAGGATTACAGGTGTAAGCCACCACGCCTGGCCTGCAATACATTTTTTAGGCCTTTATTAGAAAGCTAATAATTCTTTACCAGGGCTGTTTTGTTGTTGACATTATCCAGAAAGATTCTACTTAATGTCAATATGCTGTAATGATAACTGCCATTTGCTGAATCCCTAAAACATATGAATAGGCAAGTATTATTTAAGCTATTGCTCTTTTAAAGTTCCTTTGTTCATTTATTAGCTACTTAATACATGCCAATTATATGTGAGGTGTGCCAAAAAGTGTCTATTATCTCTACTACCCTTTAACATCTACCCCTTGCTGTCAGTGGCTGCCACTGGTGGGAAGCCAGAAGATGGAGAGGAAAAAATCAATACTTCCTGACTTTGTGGCACTATCAGGGAGGGCAGAATTAGTAGCTATGGCCAGTGCTACTGGGACCTCAATTCAGGCAGTGGCCTCAGTGGCACAGTAGCCATGGGCTCTGAGGACACATCTTTTTGCTTCTTTATCCCCAAGGGTGGGAGTGGTTTACTGCAGTTGTCAATCACTAGGCAGCCTGACTATCAGCTTTTGGCTCCTCCAGCACTTTTTTAAACCAATTTCACGTATTACATGCCCTCTGTTTGACATAACTGAACTGTTTCTGCTTCCCTGACTGAAACACAGGGTTAAGAGTTGAAGGGTATACCAAGAGAGGCCTCTGCTCAGAAGTCTATGATACCAGGTTTTCAAGATCTTGGACAATCTGACCTTATTGAACGGGCATCAGAATTTGCTCTCCCTGGGTTCCATACTCTTTTTTTACCCACCATTCTCTTGCCTGTCTACATATTTTTAGCTACTATTTTCCTCCTTCCAGGACTACTTCCTATCACTTTTCTATTATTTTAAAACATAACTCAGTTCTTCTAAAAGTTCTTTAAGGATGGCCCCTGTTCTTTCACCCCATTTTAGCTCTTTTAGCAACAGCTTTGAATCCAAGTGCATCAAGAAGATGAATAAATTAATAAGAAAAACTGCTTCTTTGGCACTAAACATTTCAATTTCTTTCCCCCCCTTTAAAAAATTTTTTTTTTATTTTAGAATATTATGGGGGTACAAATGTACTGGTTACATGGATTGCTTTTGTGCAGGCTGAGTCAAAGTATAAGT
This sequence comes from Propithecus coquereli, assembly GCF_000956105.1. Taxonomy (NCBI): domain Eukaryota; kingdom Metazoa; phylum Chordata; class Mammalia; order Primates; family Indriidae; genus Propithecus; species Propithecus coquereli. Next base: position 2,835,910 of record NW_012149397.1, on the reverse strand, counting down.
GTGCTCATCACCCAGATAATGTATATTGTGCCTGCTATGTGTGATTTCACCCATCCCCTAAATTTCTTACTTGTGTAAAACCTCACTCCACTCTCTCATTATTCTCTAAATGTTTAACATATGTAGATAAATACCTTGCTTAGAAATTGAGAAGATAACACACTGCTTAATAAACACCTCAAGATTTACTGATAGAGGCTGTGAAAAGCTAAAAGTATTTTGCCAATATCCATCACTAGCAAATAATAATTCCTCTAAGAGGCCGATCCTAAAGGATATTTTACGTTTGTGTTGATTCTTGAGGTGAAGAACAGGTAAGACTCTTCCAAATTTACTCACAACCCAATTCTAAAAGAAAAAAAAAAGAATTTATTCACTATATGTCACAAAGGGAAAAGATTATAATAACAACAATATAGAAATATAATTTTTAAAAATTGAACTCAACAGTGGGGTATGAACTCACGGTGGGCTATGATTCCTATTGGGTTTAGTTTTCTGACAATGAAACAAGAGTTCTCAAAGAGAAAAACTGTGGGAGGAAAGAAAAAACCAGGAAATTTCGAACAGCTATCAACCCAAGTAAGCTGAGGAGGATGCTACATAAAAAACATTAGCCATTAAAAAGGCAAACTTGGGACTTGCCTGTACTCCTCACCACCTATGTTCCTTATATGTTTACCTCAGCCTGGGTTTTGATTTTTCTTTCTATAAAACGGTGGAGAACTATGCTTACTCAGAAGTTGTAAACACACCTTGAAAATCATAAAGCATTATTTATGTTATCTGCTTCAAAGCAAGGGAAAAAAGGCACCTGGCTTTAGATGTGGCAGGTGCGATTACGTAGTCTCAGACGTCAGCTCTTGGGTTGGCTCTGGCTACACGTACTCACCTTGTGCCCTGGCACTTCTGTCCCTGGCACAGCTTTCATATGGAAATTCACCCCTTCCATCTTTTCTAACAAGTTGTTGTTGCCTGGTGTTGATTTTTCTCTTTTTGCTTTTGCTTCTTCTCTCTCTTGGGCCAATCTGCATGAAAGAGAAAACATAAATAAAAGAGTTAAAGTAATCAATCATGTACAATGGTTATTTCCCTTCGGGTGACCCTAAATGAGCACTACAGTTATTTATAAAGTAAATAACTTTATAGTTTTAAAAACCAAAATAAAACAAAGCTCTTTGTTAATAGCATAATAGCTTATATAATTTTGGGAACACATAACATGTTTTCGTTGTAGAATATTGAAAAATACGGGAACATGAAGAAAACAAAACGTATTCCCTATCCCATATCCTATTGTTAACATTGTCTGCTTACTTTACCTCTATTCCATATGTAAATATGTACATTTTAAAATGTAATCCAGATAATACTCTAAGTACAGTTGGGTACCCTTCATGTATCAACTTATCATCACATATTCTTTGAAAACATCACCATAATTGCTGTACAACATGCCATTACACAAAATTATCATAATTTATTGACCAGGCCCCTACTGCCAGCAACTGAGCAGTATAGGGCTGGACAGGATCAAGGGGCTTTTTCATCAGGGCTGTTACACTAGAGCACGGAAATTTCTCTCCTCCTGGTCTGCCCACTCCAGTCAGGTTCCCTAAGCCCTAACTTCCACTCCCATACCTGTGCTCTGCTCCAGCAGATGTCCCAGCTCCCCTTCCTGGAAGACAGAGACCATGGATCACAGCTCTCTCAATTTTCCCCTTTCAGTTTATGTACTTCTGGAATTTTATGTATCCTTTCTCTCTTCACTCTCCTCTATGAGGAAGAGGTGGCTTTCAGAGCCCAATTTGGTAAGTCTTGATTATTTCTACCTTCCTAATGAAGAAGATGCCATCTCAACCCTCCAATGCAAATTACCCCCACCTTACTCAGAACTGGACAACTGCAGTGACCAGTCCTCACTGGCCTCATTTCCTTGGATCTGTCTCCTTTATGTTCCACTTCCCAGAATGGCCATGATATTCATGCTCCTCATGCACATTGACACAGGTACTCCAAGGCAGCTGCATCATGGGTGCACATTGCTCAGCTTGGGGCCACAGTGCCTGCACACAGTTAGCACTGAAGTACTACTGAATGAACGCTACACGGCCACCCTGTTCAGTCAGAGGCCGCCAGCTGAAGAACAAAATTAAATTCTGACCTTTTCCACAAGACAAGTCCCCTAAAACATGCCTCCAGTAGGCTATCTGCTACTTGTTTTAATCTGTATCTGCTCTTAGGACATTTTGTTGGTTTAGAATAATCTCATCAACTCTTGTGCTTGCTCCATCTGTATATTCTTAGATTTGCTCCGATTTTGAAAGCTGCCAAATTAATATTTTTTCTCCCTGAAAATATCTTTAGGATTTTAAAAGCTCTAATGGTTGTTACAGTCTTGTTTTTTTTTTATTTTTTTGAGACAGAGTCTCACTCCATGGCCCCGGCTAGTGGTGTCAGCCTAGCTCACAGCAACCTCAAACTCCTGGGCTCAAGTGATCCTTCTGCCTCGGCCTCCCGAGTAGCTGGGACTACAGGCATACGCCACCATGCCCGGCTAATTTTTTCTATATGTTTTTAGTTGTCCAGCTAATTTCTTTCTATTTTTTTAGTAGAGACAGGGTTTCGCTCTTGCTCAGGCTGGTGTTGAACTCCTGAGCTCAAACAATCCGCCCGCCTCAGCCTCCCAGAATGTTGGGGTTACAGGCGTGAGCCACCGCGCCCGACCCCACCGTCTTGTTTTTAAATCACTTGTATAATTACTCTTGTACCTCTCACACAGGGATCTCCTATTGTCTTTATAACTTTGTACAATATTAGCATTAATAGATAATACCAACAAAAACAATTTAGTAGTGTCTATTAAAATTTAAATGTGGATAAATCTAAGATTCAGCAAATCTTTTTTTTTTATTTTTTGAGACAGAGTCTTGCTCTGTTGCCCTGGCTAGAGTGCAGTGGCATCATCACAGCTCACTGCAACCTCAAACTCATTGGCTCAAGTGATCCTCCTAACTCAGACTCCCGAGTAGCTGGGACTACAGGCGTGCACCACGATACCCAGCTAATTTTTCTATTTTTAGTAGAGACGGAGTCTTGCTCTTGCTCAGGCTGGTCTCAAACTCCTGAGCTCAAAGCAATCCTCCTGCCATAGTCTCCCAGAGCGCTAGGATTATAGGTGTGAGCCACTGTGCCCAGCCTAGCTCCTTTTTTTTGACATAAAAACCCTAGAAAAACACTTGCACAAATGCAGGAGACATGCTCAACGATCATCTAAGATCATGAAAAAATTGAAACACACTAAATGTCCATCAGAAGGGAGGGTCAAGCTATACTGTGGTATAGCCATTTTCTGAAACAGTACTAACAGCTTGTTATAAAGAAGGGGGAAAATCTACATTGCCACAAAAGATTCTGCTAAAAAAGAGAAAATAAATACATAGATCTACTTTTCTAGGTTAATATATGCATATGTAAATTCCCTGAATTACCTTTTTCAGTAGGGGATTCAGAGTTGAGAGGTATTTAGCTCTACTTGTTATGCTTGAATTTGCCAAGAATGTAATAATATATTACCTGATAATTTCAAATAAATTAGGTGAATATATAAAACCATTTTCAAGATAAAAATACAGTTTAAATTCACATGGAGCAAAACTTACCTGTGCAAAAAGCTTTCTTTTGCTAGCTGAATTTGTAATGTTCCACCTTTCCATTTTGTTTTGTTTAAAACAGACATACCTATAACGTAAAGAATTATTATCCAAGTACATGGCAAAGCAAAAATATATTTCAGCATGTGCTTTTTCTAATTATTTAGTACCAAGAAAACTAGACTTGTTTATCACAAAGAGACACAGAGGAAGTAGAAGAAAGAAAATGAGACCTGGAGAGAGGGGACTTAGGATCTGTCTCATCTTGACCACTTACCAAAAGGGTTCTTATACTTCCTATCTCACAGTGTTAGTAGATTGGAATGAGGCAAAATGTGTAAACTGTAAAGCAAAACTTGCAATTTGTTTATCAACCATCAGGAACCTCTAAATAACTGACATTTACTTAATATTTCATTCTTATTTCATACCATAACAAGGAAACATTAATGTAATCTTTTCAGGTTAAATCAGAGAACACTTTGGAATCCTGTGCATTTTATTTATTTATTTTTTTTAAGCTATAGCTGCTTGCTGGAATGGAAACTCAATGTTACTTGTTTTTTTTTTTTTTTTAAATTTTTGTAGAGACAGGGTCTTGCTATATTGCCCAGGGTAGTTTGAACTCCTGGCCTCAAGTGATCCTCTTGCCTCAGACTCCCAAAGTGCTAGGATTAACTGTATGAACCACCGTGCCTGGCCTGTAGCACCTTACTTTTATTTATCACCTCATACTAATTATTACTGTATATCTTGCAAATGAATTAACTGCAAATGAATGAACTATGTTTGAATTGCTATGCCCAGCAGTTGATTTTCCTGCATATGTTTCCTTAATAATAACCACTAAGAGATAGAATTTTCCAGATGGTAGGTACTATACTAAGTACAAATGTATCATTTAATTCTTACAGTAATGTTATGAGGCAAGCACTATATTTTGTCATTCATCACATAAGCAAATTGGGGCTTAGAAGTTTAAATAACTTCCCACAGGTCACATAGCCTAGCCGATGTGCTCTTAACCATAACTTTATATTTGTCACATATATTTCCTCACTGAACAATAAAGCAATCTTCTTGCAAATGAAATTATAAAAGACTGATGGCCTTCTTTGTCTATTACCATGTTCCCTTTACTTATCTTTCAATGTCTTTTGACTTTTCAGCCTCCAAGTAACAAGAATACATTGCTGCATCAGTGGCAATATGGATTATCTCCCCTTCCTTCTTCATTGAAGGCCACTGTTTGCCCTTGGCTTTACTAAACTTATAGACAAGCGATTTCACAATTTCAAGGACATGGTCTTACAAGAGCATATTCGAAAGCCCTCTTCTTACAGTATTTAATAATAAGGATTAGCTGCCTAAGAAATGAACAGATGGAGGAGGAAGAGTGTGGCGTAATATGCAGTGGGGTATGTGTTTCCAGCAGTTTCTGTGGAAGTTTGGTTCCTCCTCCAAAATATTTGAGAATAGCAGTTTTTTAAAAATCCAGTAGCAATGTGCTGCCATTTGTCTTCCGACGCCAAATGGGATGGACCTAAACCTGCAGAGCTGTAGGATACCAGAATTCTGTTGATCATGGTTGTCCCTTCAGATGACTTAAAAGTGCTGTTGAGGTTTAGATTTAGAACCAAAGTTATTCCACGTGACGCAGTGACACAAACTGGCAAATGCTTCAGAAAGTATATGGCTATCTTACATTTTTTCAGGTCTGCTTCTGCTACTTTGATGTTAATATATGCAAAGATTTTCTGTGGGTTTCCTAAAAAAAAAAAGAAAAAGAAATTTATTTAAACTTTCATCTAGGAACAACGTAAAAATGATTAAGTTTCTAAATTTAAAAAAATTAGTTTTTGAAAATTTACTCTTTGAAAGAAAAACATTATTATTATTATTATTTTTGAGACAGAGTCTCGCTCTGTCACCCTGGGTAGAGTGCAATGGCATCATATTAGCTCACTGCAACCTAAAACTCCTGGGCTCAAGCGATCCTCCTGCCTCAGCCTCCCGAGTAGCTGGGACTACAGGCCTGAGCCATAATGACCAGTTAATTTTTCTATTTTTAGTAGAGACGGGGTCTCGCTCTTGCTCAGGCTGGTCTCAAACCCCTGAGCTCAAGCAATCTTCCTGCCTCCACCTCCCAGAGTGCTAGGATTATAGGCATGAGCCACTGCACCCAGCTTTGAAAGAAAAACTTTATCTATTTTTCACTGGACACAAAAATTGCATTTTTTAAGTTTGATTATCAAAATATTCCAAAAAAGTCAGTAAGAAAGTCAAGTAGTCAGTTAAGAAAACATCTTGATTGTATGCTAGTGATATATTCTACTTTACCAGAACACTTAATCAATGTCAGAATGTCAGTTGTGAAAACTAAGTTATATTTTTCTGAAATGAGATGTTTTGCAATCTAGAATGTTTCTGATTTGAGAAACTAATTATGGTCAAGTTCTGAATCATATGTAACACCTCCAGGGCATCACATCATGCTTGGTGTTCATAGCTAATACTCATTTCTGAGGTTGCTTTATTTTATAACACATCTGAGATACATCTGCTTTTACTCAGTGAAGGACTATAAACTTACCTTGGTCATCTTTCCGTGTGATGATCTCCACATTAGAAACTTCTCCAAATCTGCTGAACTGATTTTGTAGGTCTGTTTCAGAAATGGCCTCGCCAAGGCCACCCACGAAAAGGCGCTTTGTTTCTCTGTTGGCTTTCATGAAGGCTGGGCATATATTCAGTGTATTCTAGTGGGAAAAGCAATTTCTTGTATTCAGGAAGAGTTCTTTCCTTTAGTTCTTCTCAAATCTAACAAACAACTCTTTCCTCTTAACCTTCTGTGCTAAATTGGTCACCTGGACTTGTGTTTCACTTGCTATTGTATTGCTTCCAAGTTTTATCCCTAGAGATTTTCTGCTCAAGCCCTACAACCACATTCTCTATGAAGCACTTCGGAACTGCACCCTCACACTCATAAAGACACAGTACAGGCAAATGCTTTCCCTCTAAAAATGGCCACAATATTGCACTCTACACCTTCTCATTTGCTTATTCATGTTGTTAGGTGTTTTTCCTTCATTCATTCATATGTTCACTTATTGATTTCAGCAAACATTTGCAGAAATAGGATGTGGCAGGTAATACACTAAAGCTGCAGTCCCCGACCCCCAGGGGTGCAAGGTGAGCTGCCAGTGAGGGAAGCTTCCTATGTATTTACAGCCGCTCCCTATTGCTTGCATCACTGCATAAGCTCCGCTTCCTGTCAGATCAGAGGTAGCGTTAGATTCTCAGAAGAGCATGAAACCCACTGTAAACTGCACATGCAAGAGATCTTGGTTCCGTGCTCCTTATGAAAATCTAATGCCTGATGATCTGAGGTGGAGCTGAGGTGGTGATGCCAGTGCTGGGGAACAGCTGCAAATACAGATTATCATTAGCAGAGAAGTTTGACTGCACAATAAGTGCAATGTGCTTGAATCATCCCAAAATCATCCCCACCCCTCGCCCCGTGGAAAACTGTCTTCCATGAAACCGGTCCCTGGTGCCAAAAAGTTCAGGGACCACTGCCCTAAGGGATAAAAAGACAGGTCTCCATCCTAGAGCTCCTCATAAGTAAATAAATGCTGCGATTATAATATTACGTCACAATAAAAGTACTTGCAAAAGGCTATTCAGGCACAAAAAGAGCAAACTGAAATTACAGTGAATACAGATTTGTGTTTTTACTACATGCCTACACTGTACAAAGTAGTTTGCATGTAACCTATTTCTCGGATGAGCAGATGAGGTTAAGTCACTGTCCTAATGCCATACCTAAAATTAGTGATGAAGCCAGGATTATAATCCAGATCTAAATTCAGAACTTGGAATACTTAATACTATACTACGCAAACTGTTGGATTACAGCAGACTCAGGAAAACTTTTTCGGAGATACTGAGGACCGTCATAAGGTCTTTCATCTCGTTTAACACCCCACAGGCGCTCAGCTCCCACCCTGCCCATCAGCAAGAGCTGAAAGACTCCTTCCAAGTGAGCCCTAAAAACAGCGCCCAGAAGCCCAACGCATAGCATGTGCTCTGGGCAGAGCTAGGTCTACCTCTTCCTGGTAGCCTCCGCCCCCAACTTCTCCACCCTAGCCTTCTTCCTCCGAGAAGACCCAAAGAAGTGAAGGGTGAGGCCCCGTCACTTCGCACGCTCCAAGCCCACTGCTCACCACGTCGTCTCCTGCAGCCAGCTGGGAAGCAGCCCCTAACTTGCTGTCACATGTCCCAACAGGAATATTCTTCTCTTCCTTCCTACTCGATTTCCAACCCAGCCTCCTAAGGTTCCGTTACCACACTCAGTTCCTGAGGGCTCTTTATTTCGTTTCCCGTTCTCCGATCTACCGTGATGCCTCCGCCACCTTCCCCTCAACGACCGTCGAAGAGCCCAAACCAAAATCCCCTAGTTTCTACTGAAGAGGCTTCTCGCCATATGTTCACCGATTCCTGGACTAGGTCGGCGGAAGTGACGGATCAGAAGTAACGAGGCGCTCCCCTCATGTCATCCGGAACTGCCTCTTCAGTGACACGGCCGGGTGGCTCCAAGGTTGCTGGCGGGGGTGGGCAGCTGAGCTCTTGGGCTTCGGCTTGGAACGTACCAGCTCTCTCGAAAATGTAGGGGCTGCTTCAAGACAGCCATGGAACGTCAGGGACCCGGATATCGTGCGAGTGCGGAGTTGGACGCGCTGGGCAGTGGGGTTCACGCGTTGCTTTCCCGTCGCCCCCCGCGTGAGCTCCGGATGGTCCGCACTGGAGCGCGCGCGCGATACTTGAAGCGCCCGGCTAGGCGCGGCAGTCGGGAGGTGAGAGCGGCGCTTCAGCACCGGCTTGCTTCAGTGCCGCGTCATGGACGCCGAGCTTGCTGAGGTGCGCGCCTTGCAAGCTGAGATAGCGGCCCTTCGGCGGGCGTGTGAGGAGCCGCTGGCGCCCTGGGAAGAGACGTCCCGAGTGCAGTACGTGGCCCCTGCCCATCCCGTCAGGCCAGCCGGCCCGTGTCCCCTGCCACAGACATTCCTGGGCTCCTGCTGCTAGCCAGGCCTTTGCTGAAAATTGTAGCGTGGGACGCCCCGAAATGTGGGCATGAACTAGTATCGGTCCTGTAAAGACGATGGCCCAGAGTTGTGGGCACCGCGTGTGGAGCCCCGTTGTAAACGCATTGCAGTGAATTAACTCGTTTAATCGCAGTGCTATGTGTTGATGACCATCAAGAAGAAAGTCCCTTTTGGTAGACAGAGGTACCTAGTTGGGATTTAATAACTCCATTTGGTTTCAAGGCATTCGTTTTTATGGGTCAGCTAACCATGGCGAGTGATATTGACTTTTGTTTATGATGACATAAAACTTCGTTTGAAAAATAACTTAGGTGAAAAAGTTGGTGTAAGGAAAAACAGTTGGAGAATGTTGGAGAATTTGGCAATTCTCTGAGGTAGGTGCTGTTGTTAACCCCGTTTTAAAGTTAAGAAAACTGAGGCTCAGAGAAGATAAGTAGCTTGCCCCCCCGGGTTCCAGCGAAAGGAAGTGTCAGAGCTGGATTGGGACCCAAAAATCTAACTCCAAAGCCTAGGCACTTGCTTTTCGTTTGCTGAAGGAGAGATAAAGGTCTGTAACAGTTAATCTATGTATCTTAAACATGCAAGCTACTTGAAAATATAAACTGTCTTCATTTTTTAAGTCAAGGCTAATTTGACATAGTTGTAGAGAGAATGAGATTTTCTTCAGCCTCCTGGACAAGAGTTTGTAGAAAATGGGAAGGAGGAAGAAGAGGTATAAAGAAAATGTTTGCATGCATGTTCTATGTGGTCATGAAAGTAGAGGATTCTCTAATTGGTAACAGGGAGAGGAAAACAGGTGAACAGGGCACATAATATACTCCTCCACAAGTGAGAGTAATTGCATTAATGACCCTTGTTACTTGAGTTGTGTCCCACAGATTGGAAGTTTTAGCATCACCTGGGAATTTGTTAGAAGTACAGACTTCAGCTGCATCCTGGGTCTACTGAATCAGAATCTGCATTTTAAAAGGACACCTTGCTCTAACAGACAATCTGTGTGCACACTGTAAAGTTTGAGAAGCACTGTATCATACTATGGGGAGAAGTGGTTTCTTTACTGGCCACAAGCTGTTATTATTAGCCCAGAATAGCATAGTAGATTACTCATGTAATCTGGGACTCCTCAATGATTGACTTGGGAAATCAGAAGAGACCAGACTGTGAGAGACATTAAATCTCAGTCCGAAGTACTTGGATTTAATGTGAAATTTCTTTTCTCTATGAGAGGAAAGATTGGAACCTGTGTACCAAGCTATTATTTAAGTGACTTGAAATGGTCGGATGGATTGGAGGTGGGAAAATTGGAGCTAAATTATTCAGTTATATCCATGTGTCCAGCTGTGGAGCCAAATTGCTTGCCTTCAAATTCTGGCTTATTGACTGAATGATCTTAGTTAAGTGATCTCCCCTTTCTGTGCTTCAGTTTCCTCCTTGGTAAAATTGTAGCCAAATTACTGGTTTGTTATGAGGACTAATTGAGTTAATATATGTAATTCATTAGAACAGTACTTGGATCATTACAGTAACTAACGCTAATTAATAGACCATTGTTGTTTTGTTTTTTTTTTTTTTGAGTCAGAGTCTCACTCTGTTGCCTGGGCTAGAGTTCCATGACGTCAGCCTAGCTCACAGCAACCTGAAACTCCTGGGCTCAAGTAATCCTACTGCCTCAGCCTCCCGAGTAGCTGGGACTACAGGCATGCACCACCATGCCTGGCTAATTTTTTCTATATTTTTAGTTGTCCAACTAATTTTCTATTTTTAGTAGAGACAGGGTCTCACTCTTGCTCAGGCTAGTCTCGAACTCCTGAGCTCAAATGATCCACCCGCCTTGGCCTCGCAGAGTGCTAGGATTACAGGCGTGAGCCACCACGCCCAGCCAGTAGACCATTGATTTTTAAACTCAAGTTATGTATAAATTTGTTTTATAGGAAAAAAATTTCTTGTGAATACCTAATTTTGACAAAATTTTTGTACCACTAAGACAAATTTACAAATAAAACTAAAACCAATAAAATTCAAACTAATCCAAAATAGTTCAAACTAACATTAATTGAAACTAACATTAGTTGAAATAGATTAATGATATTTTGGTCAAAGTAAATAGCTGTTATGAATGAGAATATGCAGGTTCTCTTTTTTTGTGATAAATTGTACATAATATAAAATTTACTATTTTAATGATTTTTAAGATATTGTTCAGTGGCATTACACACGTTCACATTGTTGTGTGACTATCACCACTATCCATCTCCAGAAACTTCATCACCCCAAACTCTATACCCATTAAATAATAATTCCCCATTTTCCCCTCTAATAACCACAGGTTCTTTTTTTTTTTGAGTTCTGTATGTTTGTCCTTTAATGTGATGACTTGGTTCTCTTGCCGTTTTGCTTCATTGGAAATACCTTGAAATTTTCATTCATAGAGTACTGTGACATTTGGTGTTCACTTGTCAGGAGTTTGTCCCTCAAGTACGAAGATTGCCTCTGTTCTTTTTTCATTGACTTTCTATATTTAAAGCAGTTTTGGGGGGCATCAATCTATGATGGCAAATGCAAAAGGGTGTGGTAGTCTCATGATACAGAATGTACTTAATATTTTAAATTAGCACTAAAAACAAAATTAAAAAAATTTACAGACTTTACACAAGTCTTGGATCCCCATTGTTAAGAATATGAAGTTAGATTATTCCCTGTATACATGATACAAGGTCATGAAAGCATTGTCTAATATAGTGGAATTAGAAATTGAAAAGGAAGGCTAGTTCTGTGAGGGAGCAGAAAGGATGACCCTTGGTCAGGATTTGAGGCAACTGAAGGAGGCAAGGACGGCTTCCAAGATACGGAGTCTGAAATATCTAGAGGAAGACTTTATCATTAACAAAAGTAGGGGAATTTAGAGGAAAAGCTGATTCAACAAAAAAACATTTGGTGAGATATCAAGCTAGATCTACTTTGCAGGAAAAAAGATAACATGGTTAAAGGTATATTTTAGGAGTCACTGGTGTAGAGGAGCTGAGGCTAATCATTGAGCATTCATCTGGAAGTAAAGAGTACATATTTAGGACAGCAGAGCTTAAGTGTTAGGGTTTTCCTCTAATGTTGGAGACAAGAAGCAGAGATGGGGAGGACCCAAGGCATAAAGTCAGAATCAAAATAATCATGCCCCAGAATCCAAGGAAGGGATGTTTTAAGATGGTAGAAGTCGACAGTATAGAATGTAGCAGAGAGTTTAAGGGAAATAGTGACAAAAAGTAAAATAGCATCCAATGCAATTATTAGCTAAAATTTAATTCTTTTTTAAAAGGAAAATAGATTTATATGTTCTTAGTGAAGAATATCTGGTTATAGTGGTATTGAAAGAAATTGCTCTATTTCTCTTTGGAATTTTTACTCCCTGTATTCTTAGAGTTCTTGAGAAATCTCTTTCTTAGTATGAAATGTTCTGTGATATTTACTTGTGTTATAAACTAAAGTTAGCTAATGGATTTTGTTTTTTAAAAACTTCAAAACATCTTTTTAAATAATTTGAGAGGTCTTGGTGTATCAAACATTTAGGTTGGAATTTCCTGGATTAGAGCTGACATTTTAATTTTACAAGGTACACCTGTTATAACTTATTTTAAAAGTGTTTCTAATATGTAGAAATATGATAGTATAATTTGGTTATGTTTGTTTTTTCTTAAAGAGGGCGGTGATAGTAGTCATGTTGGTTTTGAAAAAATTCTTACAAAGGTTTTTTTTTGGAGAGGGGAGGTGATTTAATGAGAAGAGAATAACGTACAAATTTGGGAATGGTTTGAGGGGAATTAGATGAAACATTTGTTAGTACTTGGAGTAATTATTTCTGATATTTGCTTTTTAGAAAATCATTTCGAGAAATATATCAGTCAGATTCTGAAGGATGGAAATCTTCAAAAGATCTGAGAAGTCACCTTGGACATTTAGAATCAGAACTTTCATTTTTAAGTACACTTACTGGCATCAATATAAGTAATTACTCTATGAAGACAGAGGACCTAACAAGCACTGAGATGACAGAAAAGAGTAAGCCTTATTTTTAATCCTTATTATGCGTAGGAAATTGGTTGTCATAATGTTGAATTAAAATTCTACAAGGTAACTATTTGAAAGTATGGTTTAGTCAGGTGTCTTTTGAACATCATAGTGTGCATAATACTCTTAAAAGCTACCCGAGGTAAATATTAAAGGACATAGTTTCTGTCATTAAGTACTATAATAGTCAAGTAATAGTGATAAGTGATTAGTGATTTTAAGAACAACAGTACCATTAATTTGTAAATTTTAGGAGATGTTCATTGCTGATGTGAAAGCTGCGTCATCTTGGTGTCTTATTCCTAACTATTGTAGTCTTCGGCCAAGGTAAATGTTTCAACAACTGGACCTTTTGCCAGAAGGAAAGTTTCTGGTCCCAGTGACTAAGTTTTATTGCTAAAGATCTGTGATGCACTAACACGTAAGGGGAAGCTACTTTAGCTGTGCAACTGGAAGTCAAGAACTTTGGTTGGACAAGTATAACATTCCTTAAAACAGAAATCATTTTTTGGTAGTGCTTCCTGATTTTTCCACTGAAAATAACGCTTCTGATAGGGGAGAGGGAGAGTGACCTCAGAGGGTCTGAGGCAGCTTATTGCAGGGGGATTGAATTACATACAGAAACAGAGTGATATATTTAGAGACCTAAATTATTTGAAGAGATGGAATACAGAGAGAGAGTGAGAATAAGTCCAGTAGAAGACTTTTACTTTTACTTACATAGAAGTCTCAACATAAAGATTAGGCATAGAGTCTTGAGAAAGCTAATGTGGCCCAAATTGGAGATTTCAGACAGGGATATCATAAGACATGAAATACTTTTCTTCTGTCTATGAGCAATATGTGCTTATTTTAGAAAACTTGAAAAAATATAAAAATTATAAAGAAGAAATTTAAAGCCAGAAATTTAAAGTAGTTGTGGGAATTTAAAGTAGCCATTTAAAGCCAGAAATCTAAGTAGTTGTGGGAATTTCTTGAATTGTGAAGCAATTTAGCAATAGTATTGGTACTGGAAGAGAAAGATTTTGAACAAGAAAAGAATAAAGACTGAGGCCAATAGGCAAATGTAATCTACATATGAAATGTTCCAGTCAGAATAAGCCATGTGACAAGATAGTGCCTTGTGTCACTGGTTTTCAGATATTTTTTTTTCTGTTTTTTATAAGAAGGAGCCTCTACCTGAGAATAGAATTGCATAATATCTTAAAGAGGTGAAATAGCTGATAAGCTTCACAGCTTAAAGATACTTGAAAGCCCTGTCATTGAAGATTATATTTTCATATGTCACATTTTCTGTTTGTTATAACACAGAAAAAAGATTATCAGGTAAAAGTAAATGACCGTTCCTAACAAAGTTAAGTGATACAACAGTGTTCAAAATGGTGTTTGTAATAATACTGTATTTTGACAGCTTTTTAATCTATTTAGCAAATTGAAAGCAAAGCAGTTTGATTTAGTGGATGTGTTTGGTGACCTAACAATGCCATCAAATCTTTAGTTAATCAACAAATAATTACCATGTCTGGTCCAGTCACCTGGCCAGGTACTGTTGGAAAAACAAAGAGCTATTTGAAGTCTGTTTCTTTCAAAAGATACTAATTGAGCAGACACAGTTCCTGTGCTGTGTTAATGAATGTAGCAGAAGCTAGATAATTAGGTGATCTCGTTCTCTTCAAAATAGTTGTGTTTGAAGAATGTGTACCTTGTTGTAGTTATGCTTTCATTTCTCCAAACATTTTTATAACTCTTCTTTTGGAATTTCCTTTAGTGCCTATGATGATGCTTTTGAATATTCTCAATTTTGATTGCTTAAGAGTAGGTTTACAAACTAAGTAATGGAGTTTGGAGTCCAAAATTAAGTGTTACTGCAAGGTAATGAGAGTAGTTTTTAAATTTTTGTTCTTGTCTTTTGACTGGCTTTAAAAGCATGTTGGTAAAAATACATGGATGGGCTTGATAATTGATTGTTTTGAAGGACTATCTCTGGTGTCTGAACTTTGTTAAAAATATACCCTTATTATTTAAAAAAAAAATTAGTGTGTTCAAGTTAGAAAGTACTGAACTGAAAATTCGTCATGCTATATATATTTATGCATGGTATTCTTCCATAAAGAAAAATAAAGCCTGAACCTCAGACAAATCAGGATGTCTCTTTGGGCCTTGAGTTTCTTATCTACAAAATAAAGTGGTTGAACTAGGTTATTTCCAAGATTCCATCTGCATTTTGTCTTTTTTTTTTTTTTTTTTTTGAAAAAGAGTCTTGCTCTGTCACCTGGGCTGGAGTGCAGTGGCATGGTCGTAGTTCACTGAAGCCTCAAACTCCTGGGCTCAAGTGATCCTCCTGGCTCAGCCTCCTGAGTAGCTAGGACTATGGGCATGAGCCACCATGCCTGGCTAATTTATTAAAGAGATTTTTTGTGGAGATGGTGTCTCACTATGTTTCTCAGGCTGGTCTCAAATTCCTGGGCTCAAGTGATCCTCCTGTGCCCCAAAGTGCTAGGATTATAGGTGTGAGCCACCACATCTGCCTGCATTTTTTCTTTACCACATTTTTGGCACATTAATTTTTGTGGACAAAGCCCAAGGTCATCTAGATTTTCTGCTGTGTTAGCTTTTAGGAGTTTACAGTTTTGTGTTTTATATTTAGATCTGTGATCTATTTCGAGGTAACTTTTGTTAAAGGTATAAAGTCAGTGTCTAGATTTTTTTTTTTTGTATGTGAATGTTCATTTGTTCTAGCACCTTTTGTTGAAAAGACTATCCTTTCTCCATTGAATTGCATTTGTTCCTCTGTCAAAGATCAGTTGGATATATTTGTGTAAGGTTATTTCTGGGCTCTGTATTCTGTTCTGTTGAACCATTTGTCTACTCTTTCACTAATTCCACACTCTTGGTTACTGTAGCTTTATAGTAAGTCTCAAAATTGGGTAGTTGAAATTCTCCAACTTTATTCTCCATCAATATGGTGCTGGCTTTTCTGGATCTTTTGCCTTTCCATATAAAATTGAGAGTCCATTTGTCAGTATCCACAAAGTGACTTGCTGGGATGTCAGTTGAATTGCATTGAATCTATAGATCAAGTTGGGAAGAACCTGACATCTTAACAATATCTTCTTTAGCTGTTTATTTTTTAAATTCCAGATCCAATCCATGATCAGGCATTGCATTTAGCTGTCATGTCTCTTTAGTCTCCTTTAATTTAGCCACCGCTTCTGGCCTTTATGACATTGACATCTTTGAAGGCTGCTTGTGTTATAGATTGTCCTTCAATTTGTTTTTTTCTGATAATTTCCTCTTAATGAGATTCAGGCTATACATTTTTGGTAGGAAAACTATGAAAATGATGTTTTAACTACTTATTGAAGAGATCTTTCACCAGTCTTCCTATTTTGAGCGTGAAGTTCATTCCGATTCATACTTACCTGGTTTTGCTGATTCAGAATGCCCTTCTGGTATTCTGCTGTGTAAATGAACTTACTTCTGGGCTTTTCCCATTGCCGGCTTAGGTTTTAATTTTCCTGGATCTGCCAGGTCACTTCTACTTGTTCTTGTGCTACCTACGTCATCTGATTTCCAGCTTCCAAAATTAGGTTGCTCTTACCCTTCCTGTTGTCTTTACTCTTGTAGAATTGTGCCCTTCTAAAAATAACTTCAATAGTAAAACCAGATGACTAAATAAAGTCAGAATAGTGCTTACCTCTTTGGGGTAGGGTATAGCCTGACAAAGGACATGAGAGAAATTTATGGGTACTATATCATTTCTATATCATGATCTGGGTGGTAGTTACATGGGTAACCATATGTGTAAAAAAAATTATTGAGCTGTGTGCTTAAGAACAGGACATTTTATGCATTTAAATGTATGCGTGTTATACCTCAAAAATACCATTTATCACTGTCAGTGAAGTTTTGAGAGAGTGCAGAGAAAACTTGTCTAGGGTTATACTAGTACATTTCTATTTCTTACCCTAATCTTTGGTATAACTGAGAACTAGAAGTACAAGTTGTTGTTAATCTTATTTTGCAAAGATAATCAATTTGGTGTACATTCTTCCAGATTTTTTCAATGCAATTACCAATGTATACTTTCATACATGTATTGTAGATATACATACAAAATTAAATAGATGTTTGAAGAAAATAGTTATTTGCAAACAAAATATTTGTTTTTCTGGTTTACAGGTATAAAGAAAGTTGTACAGAGACACAGATTATCAGGAAATTGCCACATGGTTACATTTCAACTTGAATTTCAGATTCTGGAAATTCAGGTAAATTGAGCATGTTGTGATAACAGAAATATTTCTGCTATGAGATAAACAAATCCCACACCCTAGCCTTGACCAGTGGCTGAGCTGAAGAGGAGTTCATGAGTCAGGTCCTCCTTGTAGAACATTTGTGCAGAGTGGTACCATTTTAAAAATATCCAGTATAAATACTCCAGCAACTGCATGTGATAGAGTTGTTGCTGAAGCCATAGGTGCTTATTGTAGGGCAGGTAGCACGATGCTCCTTGACTCCTAGTGCAAGCCCCTGAGGTTGTGGGAGCAGTTCTAGATGTCATTAGTAATTAGCCGATATGCCAGCCATCTATTATCTATTAGTTATCTATTACTGCTTAACAAATTTCCCCAAAATTTAGCATCTTAAAACAACCAAAAATACAGTCATCCCTTGGTATCTATGGGAGATTGATTCCGAGATTGCCCATGATACCAAAACCCACGGATGCTCAAAATGGTGTAGTATTTGTACATAACCTACGTACATCCTCTCATATATTTTAAATCATTTCTAGATTACTTATAATACCTAATACAATGTAAATGCTATGAAATAGTTGTTATACTGTATTGTTCAGGGAATAATGACAAGAAAAAAAGTCTGTACGTGTCCAGTACAGATGAAACCATGTATTTTTTTTTTCAAATATTTTTAATCTGGGGTTGGTTGAACCCAGATGTGGAACCCATGGATATGAAGGGCCAACTGTATTTATTAGTTATCTCTCCCATTTTCTGTGGGTCAGGAATTTGGGAGCAACTCAGTTGGTTGTCCTTGCTCAGCACCTCATGAAGTTTTGATCATCTGGAACCACAGCCAGAATGCTGCTTGGGGCTGGATGATCTTGCAAGTTGTACTGGACTGCTGAGGCACGACAGAGGAAGGAAGATACTTTTGGCTAACATAATATCAGGAAGCAGAAAAAGCAAAGCAGACAAAATGAAAATGTGCTGCCCCATTGTCCGGAGTGGGGCAGAACAGGGCTCAGATACTTTCAAAGACTGGCTCAGAGAAGAATAGGATCCAGACATAATTTTGAGAAATGACAGAGGCTGGGCAGATACTATGATGGCAGAAAGCAGTTTCAACCAGTTGGTTTTGCCAGCTGGGCCTACAGGGAATGTGTGTAAAAAAGAGCAATGGAACAGGGAAGGACAAGCAGGCTGTCTTGGCCTCAGCTCATCAGATAACTAAAGTGAGTGTAGAGTAGTTGTCACCACCAAATCCTATGGACAAGCTGCCTGCTTATGCTCAGGGTCATGTGCTGGGATTTCTCATCCTTATCCTTGTCAATGTTGTCAACCACACACACCTCAGAGTGTCACCTTTCAGCACTACCAAGGTGACCAAGAAAATGTTCAGTGTGGCATTGGCAAGGCCTGTTGAACAGGATACCACATACATTTCAGCATGTTCATATGTCAGGGGTATGGGTGGTGAGTAGCCCTAGGGGAATTACATTGTTCCTAGGTGGGCACCAGGCTTTGGGTTTACAACAGAGTCACCAAGGTGACGTTGTTATTCTCTGTGACCACAAAGATAATCCGCTGAAGACTAAAACGGAGCATGGACCCAAATGGACTGATATCATTTGGGTTGAACGACCTTTGCCAGGACACTAGCTTTTCCTTTCAGTGGCCCAGGGACTCCCGGATATTGTCACATTGTAGAAGGTTGCATATTCTGACCAACTACATTTTGTTTCTTTGTGACTAATGTGATCTGGACCTCAGAGTTGTGATACACTGAATGTTCTTCTGCATGCTGGTATCCATTGATAGGCCAGGACTGCAACCCAGGGCAGGTTGGTAGAATCAGAAGCCTGAGGTCCAGTTCCATCTCTGAGATCATCTACACTCCAGTATATATGTCCAGGAAACATGCCCAGGGGCATCCTGGTAGCCTTGGAGCCTTGCAGGCTTTTTTTGCTATCGGTGTTCATCTCTTTCACAGTTGCTCCATGAGTTATGTGGAGAGAAGCTAGACCTTGGGCGAAATTAGTCTTATCCTTGGGAGGCTTGTCCACAAATCCAACTGAAAAAGGAAAGACTGTCCTCTGACATTGAGGCGAATGAGCTGCTCAGTGAAGTTGTATTTCCCAGGACTGGTTGTGCCCAAAGATTGGTGGGTGTGCTCGTTAGCTGGGCTATGGCCTGAGAGATAACATAGATAATGATATTTTAACTTTACTTCTTTTAAGTTGCGTACTTCAGTCACCTTAAGGCTCGGATGGAGAGTATCAAACAGTAGTTTGATGTCTTCCTGTGTCAGGTAAGGACGAGGTCACAGCTTAGAGGACATTTTTTATAATGTGATATGATTCTGAAGAACAGCTACTGCCTGACTAGAGACATTCCCAGTATAAACTCTCACTGGGCCCCCAGTTCCTGCACTGGTTTGGCCTGGTAGGATTGGATGGCTGCCCTGAGGCAGCACAAACAAGACTAAAGCAAGTAAGACCAAGCAGCAGCTACCCTGTGGTTCAGGTCCTGCCACTACTGCTGCAGTGGCCATACTCTCTGCCTCCTACCAGGCAGTGGTGACATTGACCCAGACCTCAACAGTATTTTAAGCTAATATTCTGGTCCCATACCACCAAAGCATGATTGAAATTTTTGTCACCATTTGGTAATGGCCTGACATGCTGTTAGCTCACAGGCTGAATGAATTAGAATTAGTTGACCTGCACCTGACAGAAAACTTAAAGGTGGTTCAAAGTACTAAATGTTTACTTCTCTATTACTTAAATAAAATTGTAAGGTAAATTTTCAAAGGCTATTATGGTGGCTTTATAATAATCAGGCTCTGCCATTAGCCACACATGGCTTCCAAATCATTGGAGGCAATTATCACATTAGTATTTCAGGCATCAGAAAGGGGTTGGGAAAACAAGCTCATCTTTTCCTTTGAAGGAACACTTTCTAGAAGTTGGGTACCCTTCATTTTCACTTATATTTTATTGGCCAATAAATTAGTACAAAGGATGCTGGAAATTTAGTCTTCCTTATGCATGGCCATGTGGCCAGTGACTAATTGAGGCAAGAAAGAAACATAAATATCGGGGACTTCTATGTCCTACATGCTTTAGGGGATGCAGGAAAAAAATCTGAGGAAAGGAACTGTTCATATTCTTTGAAAGACATAGACCATAGTAATTGCTGAATCTCTAAAGGAACACGAGTTGTCCTTATTCACATTTAGAAGTATGTAGGTGTTCTGGGACTGATTGGTTTTACTAACAATGTGCTGCAGAAAGTGCATGCTCTTCCTGGCTGTGTTAAGAACTCTTGCTTTCTCTCTGAGCCTTTTAAATGTTATGATTCTTCTTGAAGATCAGACTGGTAAACAAGATGTTGGAAGCAGTCACAGACAGCTCTGGAATCAGAAGGGTTTTCAGGATCAGTTGTGCGGGAGGTGCCAAGAGTTCTTGCCTGCAGAGGAAAAAAACAAAGGACTATATTATTTTTTCTTTGTTGCTTAGAATTCTGTTATAATGGGGTGATGAGAATTGTTTTTTAATTTTTTTTGTATTTAATGGTAAATCCTAGCATATTTATTCCAGGCCAACTTGGGTAAGTACACTTTTAGAAATCTATCTCTAGTAGAATTACTAGATCATAGGAAATGTACATATAAATTTTTATTGATAGCGACTAATTTCCTTCTAAAATGGTTTTACTGTTTTACACATTTAACACATTTTTGCTGTAGAGACTGATAGAAAAAAATGATGAAAACACAGCAATCTTATGTGTTCTAAAACATTTTTTAAAAACGAAATTTCCTGGCCACGCGCAGTGACTGACACCTATAATCCTAGCACTCTAGGAGGCTGAGGCAGGAGGATTGCATGAGCTCAGGAGTTTGAGACCAGCCTGAGCAACAGTGAGACTCCATCTCTACTAAAAGTAGAAAAATTAGCTGGGCATCGTGGCACATGCCTATAGTCCCAGCTACTTGGGAGGCTGAGGCAAGAGGATTGCTTGAGCCCAGGAGTTAGAGATTTCAGTGAGCTACGATTATGCCATTGTGTTCTACAAAGGGCAACAGAGCAAGACTCTGTCCCCTCAAAAAAAAAAAAAAAAAAAAAGAAAGAAACAAAATTTCCACTAGATGGAGATGTTTAGCTATCAGAAAATTAAAAAATAAGTACTAAAACTTTCTCAGTTTACAGAATATTATAATAAAATCATATTAATATAATAATTGACCTAAAAGTGATCTAAAATCATATTAATAAAATGTTAGAACCAAAAAATGCCCTTACATATTACCTAGGTCAACCCTATTATTTTATAAGGAAATCTACTCAGAGAATTTGAATGATTACCCGTGTTGGTGCAGCTATCGCTGTCCAAGATGGTTGGGATATAGAACTGTGTTCCCCAGATTTACCGCCTGGTGTCATTAGTGCTATGTTTGTGAGGAGTTGCAAGACCATCAGAATTAACATGTATCAGCCTTCTGTAGTCCAACCAGCATAATAAATGAGGGATGGTTGGGAGTTTGTGGGGAAAGAGGCAGATTAAGTATGTTTGCATGACTTTTCTCTCTGGAACCCAATGAAATGAAGAAAATGATTCTAAAATAGGCACATTTTTTTTAAAGAAAGAGAATGCAATCCCATTATCACTGGCTCCAAAGAAAATCTGCCTGATGTTAATCATATTTTAACTCAAACACTGAAATCTGATACAGGGTGCTTCATGAGAGGTGTATAAATTTTGCAAAGTTAATTCCTTTTCTTAAAGATCTCTATCAGAAAATTAAAAAATAATCTAAGTACTAAAACTCTCAATTTACAGAATATTATAATCATATTATAGAGAATCATACTTTAGAGAAGAATGAGAACTATGGGCATAAATTAAACGGACCATCGTAGGAAGGAATTTGCTGCTGAGACTTATGTAGAGGCTTTGAGGTCAGGTTATTTATAAGGTTGCTTCCCATATTTACCAACTGGGGAGGAATGACCTGGTTAGCAGCAGCACAAGCAGGAAAGAGATGACAAAACACTATCTTGAAGTCAGCTTTACAGTAGTTGAACAGAATCTATAACCCAGCCAAAAGGGGAGGAGGGCAATAAATCTTTGCAATGAAGGGTGCCTATCTTAATGGTGAAAGGTTGCAATCTAACATGTACCCACACATACTCAAACAAGAGACAAGATATGCCCCTGAGATATTTTTCATTTTTCTCCCCCCTCCTTTTTTGGTAACAGCTCTATTGAGATATAATTCACATACCATATAATGTGTCCGTTTAAAGTGTATAGTTTAGTAGTATTCAGAGTTGTCCAACAACCATCATCATAGTCTGTTTTAGGACATTTTCATCACCTTAGAAAGAAACCCCATATTCTTTAACTATCACTCTTCAATTCTCCCCTCCTTTCTCTCAGCCTCAAACAATTATTAACCTATTCTCTATGTATTTGCTTATCATATATGGTCTTGTGTGTCTGGCTTCTTTTATTTAGCATATTGTTTTCAGGGTTCATCCATGTTGTAGCATGTATCACCTTCATATTTTTTTTGGCTGAATAATATTCCATTGTGTGGCTATACCACATTTTTATTTATTTATGTGTTTTTTGAGATAGAGTCTCACTCTGCTGCCCGGGCTAGAGTGACGTGGCATCAGCCTAGCTCACACCAACTTCAAACTCCTGGGCTCAAGCGATCCTCCTGCCTCAGCCTCCCAAGTAGCAGGGACTATAGGCATTCGCCACCATGCCTGGCTAATTTTTTCTATGTATTTTTAGTTTTCCAGCTAATTTTTTTCTATTTTTAGTAGAGACGAGGTCTTGCTCTTGCTCAGGCTGGTCTCGAACTCCTGAGCTCAAATGGTCCACCCATCTCGGCCTCCCAGAGTGCTAGGATTACAGGCGTGAGCCACCACGCCTGGCCCACATTTTTATTCTTTTCATCAGTTTATGGAAACAGTTGTTTTCTCTTTTTCACTGCCATGAATAATGTCAATGTAAATGTTTAAGTTTTTAAGTGGACATATGTTTCATTTTTGGGTGGTATAACTTGGAGTGGAATTACTGGGTCAGTTGGAACTACTAGATGATGTTGAACTAATGATGTCAAACATCTTTTCATGTGCTTACTGGCCATTCGTTTATTATCTTGGAGACATGTTTATTTAGATCCTTTGCCAAGTTTTTAATTGCGTTGTCTCTTTTTTTTTATTTAGTTGTAAGAATGCCTCTGGAATTCATGTTTTGATTAGATAGGGTGGTAAATACCCACAGACTGCCTACTTAAACTGCAACTACTCCTAACAATTCCCACTATTCCTTCAAGCAGATGAAAAACTAAACAAAGATTATAAACTATCAATATCAATTTCTTCAACAGCTCAGGCTCTAAGGAGGCAAGTCAGATAGTGTCCAGACAAATGGGGAAGAAATTCAAGGAGTATCCATCCACTCTAGTCTTAGGAAATAGCAACAATTGCTAGATTTACTTCTGTTAATAACAAATAGGAGCCACAGAGTTCAAAGCACAAGGATGATACAGATTTCTTCCATCACCATATTAGACAAAGTGACCTAAAATCATGGCAAAAATACTACCATGAAAAGAAAGTTAAGAAAATGCAAATAAATTCACTTTGGAAGAATTAATCTAGGAAATAAAAGAACACGCTATATAAAAGCTGCTCTCTCAAAGCATGAAGAAAATTGAATAAGAGGAAAAGGAAGATGAAAGAAAAAGGAATAAAATTATATTAATAGTACTGAAAACTACATTAGAAGTATAAAGGAGTGGAATGTGGAGGATAGGCTTAGGAAAAATCACTTGTAAAAGCAATTGAAAAGAAGATAATAGATCTGGAAGACAGACAGTAGAGAGCCAATATATGATTTTTCTAAAAACAAGAATAGCAAAAAAAGTAAAGGGAAATTATAGACAAATATATAATAGAAGATATTTTATTAGAATAAGAGAAAAACTTGAATTTGCAGATAAAAATAATTTATTTAACAGTCCCCATTATTGAGTATATAGTTGTTTTCTGGCTTTTTGTGATAATCAACACTGTTATGAATATCTTTATTCAAGTCTTTCTTTATCTTTATTTCTTATTACTGATAGATTCTTAAAAGTCAAATTGCTGGGACAGAGCATATGAATATCTTAAGTTATGCATTGTCAGAATGATTTTTAAATGGGTTATGCCAGGTTTGAGTGTATTTACCAGCCTCAACATTTTTGTAGTTGTTGCTCATTTTATAGGCAAAAATGTCATCTCATTATTTTAATTTACAATTATTCCTAGTGAGATTGAACTTTTTTTACATGTAAATTGTTTTTCACCTCTGAATTTTTAGTTTACATCCTTTGCTTTTTTCTTTTCAGTTTTCATTGTCTCTTTGTCATGTTTATGGTAAATATTTTCCTCAGTTTATTGCTTCTCTTTTATTGTAAGGTCATTTTTTACTTAGATATTTTGAGTTTTTATGTAATCATTAGCTATTTTTTAATTGTTTGCTTAGAAAGTTTTCCCTCATTTAATAATAAAAGTTTATATTTTGTCCTAGTATTTTATGATTTCCATGTTTAAGTAATTCATTTGGAGTTCATTTTGATTTTGGTATGAAGTAAGGATCTAATTTCGTTCTTTTAACAAATAACCACTATTTCCAGTATAATTTCTTGCATAGTTTTAAAGTATTTTTGTCTTATTTTTAAAGTTTACTGTGCTTTGATACATAAACTTTTTATCTTTATTTTAGAATAAAGAGAGATTATCTTCTGTTACTACTGACCTGAACATAATAATGGAGCCCACAGAATGTTCAGAATTAAGTGAATTTGTGTCTAGGTAAGCTATGTTAGAAATTTGTTTTTTAGGAACCATTTTCACTCTACAGTTTTAAGTTTACCTTTCCTTGGTAAGTAAATAGTCTTCTCTGAAAGCATAACACCATTTTTATGGCTTATATTTAAGCCTATATTTGCCACATTTGTCATTTTTTCATTTGGTATATATATATATATTCATGCATACCCATCTATCCAGCTTCTTTACTTTGCCAGTTTGTTTCAAATCGTCCAATACTGTTGGAATAGTAACGTCACAGTTTGCTGCTAATTGACACATAGGTTGAGATGGGTTCCCTTCCACTACAGCTTCCAGCTCATCATTAACCACCTTGGTCTCAGGTTACCCACATGGCTCATTTTCAAGATTAAAATCACTGGAACTGGAACTTCTCAAACCATTGACATACTGTGTGTTCATTAGCCACATCCTTCCCAAACACTTGGTTGATATTTTGAGCTGTCTGTGCTGCATTTGTTTCACAACGGAACTCATTAAAAAATAACACAAATCTTTGACTTATCCGTGGTTTGACAAAATTGCTCAAAAAAAAAAAAATTTGAAAGATAATTACAAGCCAAACCATGCATTTGAAAGAATGAGGATGTACCTTCACAATCAAAATAAAACAAAAAATGTCAAAGTGAAATGTCAGAGATATCAACTGTCAAACTTAGTACTTAAGGAAATCGGACATTTAATACTTAATAACCTTATATTTATTACAAGTTCTCTATTTGCTGGACATTAAAATTAAAATCTGAGCAAAAAAAGGTATAATCTTCAATCTTCCTGGAATTGATAGCCTAGTGGAGAAGTCAGATATTAATTAAATAATTGCAGAAATCTAAAATTATGGCTGTGTTAAATGCTACAAAGGAGAGTTACATAATGTTGTTGAAGCATATATCAGGAATTTGAATATCAGGAAGAACCTGAAATGATTTCCCAAAGTTTGAGCTGACATCTGAAAAATGAATAGATGTGAACTAACAAAGAGGTCCTAAACAGCTTTGCCCTGGCACTGTGCGGAAGAGAGCATGGCGTCTGTGAGCAACTGACAGGGGGCCAGCCTGACAGAAGAGGGCAAGAGACCAGGAGTGTGGTATAGGATGAGGCTAGGAAAGTAGGTAAGGTCCATACTATGGGAAATTTGATACAAGGAGTTTGATCATAGTCCTAAGAACTATTGAAAGGTTTTGAGCAGGGCCTGAGGAAGGCAGAAGTATGACATCCTAGAAAGAATTATTCTGGATGCTATGGGGAGAATGGATTGAAGGGGTGCAATAATGGATACAGGTGAGTCAATGACTAGCCTATTCAAACAGTTCAAACAAGAGAAGTTTATAGTTTGGCCTAGAATGATGGTAGTTAGCTGGATGGATTTGGGGGATACTTAGGAAGCAAAATTGAGTGGCATGGGATTGGTTGAATAAAAGGGGTCTGGGGTCCTTCAAAGGGGATAATTCCTTGATGATGGTAGTCCTGATTGCTGAGAAAGGAAGGTTGGAAGAGGACCATGTCAGGTGAGATGATGACTTCATTTTGGACATGTGGGACTTGAGTGCCTGTGAAACACTGAAATAAAAATATGAAGGAGTCCTCAGCACAGAAGAGGTGTGGATAGGAGAACACTGGAATTATTTTCTAGTGGGTAGAAATTAAAGTCTTTGACAGAAATGAGATTGCCTGTGGAGGGAATATAGAGTCAAAGTAGGAGAGGGCTTAGAACTGAGCCCTGGGGAATTCTAAAATGTACTGTCTGAATACAAGGGAAAGATCCTACAAAGGAATTAGAAAAGAGCTGTTCGAGAGGTAGGAGGAAAACCAAAAATGTGTTGTGTCATGACAGAGATCACGTATTTCCCATTGTTCAGACCATACTTTGGAAGTAGCAACTGCTGTTTGGAAATTAGAAAAGGAAGAATAGTGGTATGATATCTGTCCCTCTTTAGTAATGGGCATGTTATAGTTACTCAAATAAATATTTGATCTCAGCCTTTTGGGTGATTCTCTTAGGTCGGGTTCCCATTTTGTGGAGATGGACTGATATTTTAGAAAGACTGGTATTTCTGAACATAGGTCAGAAGACCTGGATTTTAGTTTAGACTCTTTGACTTTGTATAAGTCACTTCTCCTTTTCAAGTTTCTTTCTTTATCTCTGCTGTTATGCAGTTTAAATATTATATACCTAAATGTGAATTTATTTTTAATTTCTTATAGATCTATAGTTTTTCAGACCGAGGATCGATATCTTTAGTTTTTGAAAAATTCTTAGTCATTATTTCATTGACTCTTGTCTCTACCCTGATCTTCCCTTACCACCTCACTGAAATAACAAACATTTCACATGTAGCATAAAAACAACAGTATTCTTCCCATTTCTTCTCTCTCAATCATTGTGTTGTTATTGTCATACACTTTTACATGTTATGAATGCCTCAGTGCATTGTTACTATTTTTGTTTTAGACTGTCAATTTTTAAAGCAATTAAAATAAGAAAAACCATATTTTTGTATATTTATCTTCGTTTTTACATTTTCAACATTCTTCATTTCTTTGTGATGATTCAGATTATTAACTGATATACTCCTTCCTTAGGAACTTCCTTTAATATTTCTTATTGTGCTAGTCTATTGGTCATCAATTCTATCAGCTTTTGTTTCTCTGGAAAAGTCTTAATTTTGCCTTCATTTTTTGAAAGATATTTTTGCTGGCTGTAGAATTCTGGGTTGACAGTTTTTTTTTTTCTTTCAGATCTTTGCGTAGGTTGTAACAAGAAGTCTGCTGTGATTATTAATGTGTCTTGTGTGTGTGTTTGAGGGCTTCCTTAAATCATTCTCTTAATTTTGCTCTTCCACAGTTTGAATGTGCTACGTCTAGGATATATTTGTATAAAAATTCTCAAGCATATATTTTCAAATATTTATTTTGCCCTGTGCCACTCTGATTACATGCATGTTAGACCATTTGATGTATTGTCCCAGTATTTGGATGCTCTGTTCTATGTCTTTCACTTTTTTTTCCCTGTGTGTTTGAGTTTGGGTAATTTCTATTATCTGCAAGTTCACAGAAGTACAATCTGCAAGTGAGCCCACTGAGGGAATTCTTCTCCTCTCTTGTAATGCTTTTTATTTCTAGCATTTCCATATTTTACTATATGGATATACCAGAGTTTGTTTTTCCATTCACCTGTTAAAGGACAGTTGGGTTATTTTCAGTTTTTGGTGAATACGTTATAGTATATTATAGTGTATAATATAGCATATTATCCCTGTACATATGTATATGTGTGTGTGTGCCTGTATATATACCTGTATATTCATGCTGCTATAAACATGCATTAGAGGTTTTTGTGTGAATATAAGTTTTCTTTTCTCTAGGATAAATAACCAGAAGTAGAGTTGCTAAGTTATATAGGGGTATGTTTAAATTTATAATAAACTGCCAAACTTTTCCAGAACAACCATATTATTTTGCATTCCTACCAGTAATGTATTAGAATGACTCATAATATTTTGGTGAATTAACTTATGATATTCACCTAATTTTAGACCTAACATTCCTAGGAATTTATTTTGAGAATAAAATTTTAGAATTTTTATCCTAAATTTCTCTTTATGTTTTGCTTTATACTTAAGAAGGAGACATTTGAAGTTATTTTCATTTTATGACTACTTTAGTTGAAATTGAAATGTGTTACTGCCAACATTTTGTGAAAGAAATCCATGACATCTGTTTTACATTTAGTGAAGTTTGGACTTTGCTTAGGAAAAATAGATAAATTACAATCACTCTTACACTATTAAGAGCCAACACTCACACCCGCACACGAAATTTCTTTCTATAATGGAAAACTCTATGTGCTGTAATACAGTACCCTTTACAAGGATTCAAATGGGGAAATGAAAGAATTGTGAATCTTTTAAAGTTCTTTTTAAAAGAATAATCTCTTCCCCTCTCCAAGTGTGCGTGTGTGTGTGTGTGTGTACTCACGCGCTCACATACATGTTCTTAAACTATGATCATTGTAGCTTTTAGGATTATTTTCTTGGCTCATTCCCTTATCACATGATTAAGAGTTTATTTTTTGTTCACTTGTTTGATGGAGAATGAAATATCATACCACTTTTGCCTGTAAGCTCTAATGAAGTAATTGTTGATGTTTATAGGCCTAAATTCTTTGGAGAGTCATTTGTTTTTTCAGGTGTTAAAACAGATATTTTTAATAGTTATCAGAGAGTAAGTTAACACTTACTCTCCAGTGATCTTGTAACCTTAACCAGCTATGTGTTAATTCAGCTGTTCTTTTGTTTTCTGTGTTCCACTTTGTTTCTTTTTTATTTTTTCTTGCCTTCTTTTGGATTATTTAAAATTTTTTTCCTATTTTTTATTGTGGCAAAATACTCATGACATGAAATTTACCACCTCAACCATTTTTAAATGTACAGTTCAGTGGCATTGCATTCATTAATAATACTATGCAGCCATCACAACTATCCATCTCCATACCTCTTTTCAGTTTATGAAACTGACACTCTTTACCCGTTAAATAATAACTCTTCTTTCCTTTCTCCTCCCACCCCCTAGCAACCACTATTCTACTTTTTGTCTGTATGATTTTGACTATTCTAAGCACCTCATATAAGTGAAATAATACAGTATTTATCTTTTACAGTGCCTTATTTCACTGAGCATCATTTTCTCAAGGTTCAACCATGTATCATGTCAGAATTTCCTTTCTTCCTTCTTCTTTTTTTTTTTTTTTACATCACACAAGCTTTATTTGCACCATCTATGTAAGATAGTTCTGTGAATCTGTACCATTGAGAGAAGATAGGGCCTTTTCTCTTATGCCTATTACTGAACAGTAAATAAACATAATTACAACTCAAACTTATAAACTATTGACTAAATAATTCCTTTACTCCTATGTTAGTTGTTAGTTATGATCTCAGAGAAGAAAGGCTTTTCCTTATCCACACAGCTGCAGCCCCTTCACTGGTACTGCAGCTCTCTGGAAAATATGCCTTTCAGGCTTCTTCCCATTCCCCAAGGCAGCAGGAAATCCTTCTTGTCCTATCGTCTTGGCCAAAGCAGCCAAAGATTTAAAAGTCTTTGGTTAAAAGATGGCTAGATCTGCAACTACTTTCCTGTCGAGCTCCATCTGACAATTAAGTTGACAGTGAACACTGAGTGCTTAAGGCCATATTCCTGGGAGTCAGCTGTAATTTGATTAATCCAGAGTGACCTCATGTTCCTCTTCTTCAATCTTTGGACTTTGGTGCATTTCACAAAGGCTCTAGTCACAACTCTGATGGCCAACCTGTAACAGCAATTCTTCCTTCCCCAGAAGTGCTGGGCGTACTTCAGTACCTTCTAGATGCACCAGTAGTGGTAGGTGAGGTGGTTCTGCAGACAGAGCTACACCATGGGGAAGACCATGATGCCCTCAGCCAGCTTATCGGCTCACTCCTTTTCCTTCCTTTTGAAGGCTGAATAATATTCCATTGTATGTATATACCACATTTTGCTTATCTTTTCATCTCTTTGTAGACACTTGAGTTGTTTCCATGTTTTACCTATTGTGAATAATGCTTCTGTGAACATGAGTGTACAAGTATCTCTTTGAGACCCTGCTTTCAAATATTTTGGGTATATACCCAAAAGTGGAATTGCTGGATCATAATTCTATATTTAATTTTTTAAGGAATTGCCACATTGTTTTCTACAGCAGCTATGTGTAGTTGTTGGGTAGACTGTTCTATAGATGTCTGTTAGATCTAGTTGCTTTATTGTGTTAAGTCCTCTATTTTCTTCTGATTGTTCTATTCATTTTTGAGAGCTGAATATTGAACTCTGTTATTGTCGAACTATCTATTTCTCCCTCCAATTTGTTCAATTTTTGCTTCATGTATTTTGATGGTCTATTATTATATATGTCAATGCTTACAAGTGTTATACCTTTTTGATCTATGGAAGCTTTTAGGAATACAAGCATATCTCAGAGATATTATAGGTTCAGTTCCAGACCACTACAATATAGTGAATGTTGCAATACAATGAGTCACACAAACATTTCGGTTTCCCAGTGCGTATAAAAGTTATGTTTATACTGTACTATCTATAATCTATTAAATGCAATAGCATTATGTCTAAAAAAATGCTATGTTTTATATTGGGGCAGTTCGTGGCACCCCAGAACAATTACAATGGTAATAGCAAAGATGACTGATCACAGATCATCACAACAGATACAAGAATAATGAAAATGTTTGAAATCTTGCAAGAATTTCCAAAATGTGACACAGATATGAAGTGAGGACATGCTGTTGGAAAAATGGCACCAATAGACTTGCTTGACACAGGGTTGCCATAAACCTAATTTGAAAAAAATGCAATATCTGCGAAGCACAAATAAAACGCAGTAAAATGGGATATGCCTTTATACAATGTTCTTCTTTGTCTCTTGTAACCTTTTTTGATTTAAAGTCTGTTTTCTCTCATATTAGTATAGCTACCTCCGCTGTCTTTTGGTTATTATTTGCATGGAATATCTTTTTCCATTTTTTACTTTTCAATCTATTTGTGTCTTTGCATCTAAAGTGAAACTTTTCTAGACAGCAAATAGTTGGATCATGTTTTGTATCCAATCTTTGCCTTTTGGTTAGAGAATTTAATCCATTTACATTTAATGTAATTACTAAGTTGTGACTGACTTCTGTCATTTTGCTGTTTGCTTTCTGTGCTTTATAGCTTTTATGTCCCTCATTTTCTTTATTACTGCCTTCTTGTGTGGTTAGTTGATTTTTTTGTACTGAAATGTTTAAATTCTTATTTCCATTTGTGTATATTCTATGGCTATTTTTTTTTGTTTACCCATAGGGATTACATTTAACATTCTAAAATTATAACACTAATTTGATTTTATACCAGCTTAACTTCAATAACTTAGAAGAACTGTGTTCCTTTATAGCTCTGTCCCCGACCTTTTCAGTTATTGATGTCACAAAATTATTTATATGTCGTGTGCCCTGAAATGCAAGCTAATAATTCTTTGAATTGCATTAGTGTCTTAAATTATGTAGAAAACTATATGTGGAGTCACAAATGAAAATTATAATGATATTAGCTTTTGGACTAATAATTGTTTTTTAAAAAATGGATTAGTCTCTAAAATCATGTAGAAAACAAAAAGTAGAGTTATAAACCATTGTTATAAAAATACTAGCTTTTATAACTGCCATGTATTTACCTTTATTGAATCTTTACTTCTTCATATGGCTTCAAGTTTCTAATATCCTTTGATTTCACTCTACAGGACTCCCTGTACCATTTCTTGAAGGAAATGTCTAATGATAACAAATTCCCTCAGCTGTTAACGAGAAAATGTCTTAATTTCTTCCTCACTTTTGAAGGACAGTTTTGCGAGATAATAAGATTCTTGGTTGACAGTTTTTGTTTTTTTTCCTTTTAGCACTTTGAATATATCAGCCCACTGCCTTCTGGCCTCTAAAGTTTCTGATGAAAAATCTGCTAATCATTTTATCGAGGATCCCTTGTATGTGGTGTGTCATTTTTCTCTTGCTGCTTTAAAAATTCTGTCCTTGTCTTTGGCTTTTGACAGTTTGATTATAATGTTTCTCCACGTGGATCTCTTTGAGTTCACCTTACTTGGAGTTCTTTGAGCTGCTTAGATGTTTATATTCATATCTTTCATCAAATTTGGGACAATCAGTCATTATTCCTTCAAATAGTCTGTCTACTTCTTTCTGTCTTCTTTTTTGGGGACTCCCACAATGCATAAGTTGGTCCTCTTGATGGTGTTCCACAGTTTCCTTACACTCTGTCCACTTTTCTTTTATCTTTTTCTTTTTGTTTCTGAGACTTGATAATTTCCCTTGTCCTGTCTCCAAGATTGCTGATGCTTTCTTCTGCTTATTCAAATCTGCCTTCGAATCTCTCAGTGAATTTTTTGTTTCAGTTATTATACTTTTCAGCTCCAGAATTTCTTTTTGGTTTCTTTTTAGGTTTCTGTCTCCTTATTGATATTTCTGTTTTGTTTATACACCTTCTTCTTAGCTTTCTCCACATCTTTCTTTAGTACTTTAAGCATTTTTAAGACAGTTGTTATAAAGTCTTTTTGTAGGAGATCTGCCGTCAGGATTTTTTTCAGAGACAATGTTGATTGATTTTTTTTTTTTTTCACTTGACTGGGCCATACTTTTGTGTTCCTTTGTATGCCTTGTGCTTTCTTTTGTTGAAAGGTACTCATTTGAATCAAATAATGTGGTAACTCTGCAAATCAGATTCCCTTTTTTCCCCAGGGTTTGCTGGTTTTTTTTTTTTTTTTTTTTTTGGTCATTGTTTTTGTTTATCTATCTATGTATTTTTTTTTTTATAGACTGTCTCTGGGCCAAGGATCAGCCTGACGTATAAACTTAAGGTCCTCTCAGTTCTTTTCTGAGTCTGAAACTTTCCGTGGATATGCACAGTCACTTTCTGAATTTCCCCTTATATGCAGTTGTTTGTCAGTGTCCTAGTCTTGATTGGCTCCTGAAAAGGGGAAAAGAGGAAAACAAAGGTGGGAGAAAAGTGGCTCTGATCCTTTAAATCCTCTAGAAGTCACTTCAGCTGGAGGAGGCAGGGCTTGCCACAGTGTGGGAATGTGTAGCCACAACGGCTGCCTGACCTTTGTCTGCGCTCTATGATCAGAAGGAACAATCAATGATCAGCACACAGATCCCTTATATTTGGAGGGCAGTCCTTTGTTATTTTTTTTTTTAATTTTTTTTTTTTTTGCTCACCCTGGCTCCCCCACAAGCTATGTGCAAGCTGCTTCAGGAACACACACATAACTGCCTGCCTGGGGGTTTAGGGGTTGAGAAATGGGTAGCTGCTATAGTGGTAAGAACTGAAATTTACTAAAATTAGCCACAAGTTACTATCCAAGCCTTCCTCTGATGTTGAAAGCCTTAGATACACTCTAGAGTTCCAAAATGGTTACAGCAGAGAGATTCTGTCAGTAGAATTGTTTTCTAGGTTGGAGAGATGGAATTCTGGTGCTTCTAATTATATCACCTTCTCAAAATCCTCTTCTTTTTTTTTGAGACAGAGTCTTACTCTGTTACCCGGGCTAGAGTGCCATGGCGTCAGCCTAGCTCACAGCAACCTCAAACTCCTGAGCTGAAGCAATCCTTCTGCCTCAGCCTCCTGAGTAGCCAGGACTACAGGCATGCACCACCATGCCCGGCTAATTTTTTCTATGTCTTTTTTTTTTTTTTTTTTTTTTTTGAGACAGAGTCTTACTCTGTTACCCGGGCTAGAGTGCCATGGCGTCAGCCTAGCTCACAGCAACCTCAAACTCCTGGGCTCAAGCAATCCTTCTGCCTCAGCCTCCCGAGTAGCTGGGACTACAGGCATGTGCCACCATGCCCGGCTAATTTTTTCTATATATTTTTAGTTGTCCAAATCATTTCTTTCTATTTTTTAGTAGAGACGGGGTCTCGCTCTTGCTCAGGATGGTCTCGAACTCCTGACCTTGAGCGATCCACCTGCCTCGGCCTCCCAGAGTGCTAGGATTACAGGCGTGAGCCACCGCGCCCGGCCTCTATGTCTTTTTAGTTGTCCTGCTAATTTCTGTTTTTAGTAGAGACGGGGAACAGCATCTCGCTCTTGCTCAGGCTGGTCTCCAACTCCTGAGCTCAAACGATCCTCCCACCTCGGCCTCCCAGAGTGCTAGGATTACAGGCGTGTGCCACTGCGCCAGGCCAAAATCTTCTTATTTAAATATATTTTAATATTCCATTTAAATTTATTTATTCACTTTTTGACTACATCTGTGTCATTTTTTATTGGCTACTATAGAGATTACAACATACGTAACCTAACTTTTAACATCTACTTAGATTTAATAATTTACTACTGCAAATATAGTGCTGTAGTCCTTGAATATCATTTTTCTTCCTTGCTTCATGTTATAGTTTTCATATGAATTATAATATATTCATATGTATGCATTGAAAACCCCATTAGATAATGTTATAATTTTTTACTTTCAACTGTCACACATAATTTAAATGACTTAAGAGAAGGCTAATAGTTTGTTATATTTACTCAGATTTTTACTGTTTCTGTTGCTGTTCCTGATGGAAACTTTTTAGGATACATTGCATATATCCTGGCTCTGTTCCCCTAAATACTTAAGTGTGCATTTTTAAGTGTAGAGATATTCCCTTATATAATCACAGTGCAGTGATGGACTTTATAAATTGACACTGATATAATACTTTTATCTAATAAGCTATCCATATTCCAATTTCATTAGTCGATCTCATAATATTCTTTCCCTCTGCAGTACATGATCTAATCTAAGGTCACATATTGCATTTAGTTTCCATGTCTCTTTAGCTTCTTTTACTCTGAAATGATTCCATAGCATTTCTTTGCCTTTTTTGACTTTATCATCTTTAAAAAATAAAGCTCTTCCTACTTTTTATTCCCAATAAAATGTTCCTTATTTTGTCTTTTTCTGATCTTTTCTTGGGATCCTCTGATGTTATGCATTCTTGGGCAAATTCTATATAGGTGATGTTTTGTCCTTCTCAGCATATCTAGCCTTCGTAAGTATATTAATTTCGATCACTCAGTGAAACTGTTGCCTTATTTCTCCACTGTATGATTACTGTTTTTTTCTCCCTTGGAACTAATATGCAGTCTGTGGGGACACACTTTATGACCATGCAGTTATTACTCTGTTAAAATTTCTTCCTCAATTTAGCATCCACTGATGATTCTTTCCTGATCCACTCTTTACTGTGATGGTTGCAAAATGATGACTTTTCAACTCTAGCACTTTCTTCATGCTTCTTAGTAGTCACTTGGCATTATGCTTAAGAAGTAGGTCTTCATACTCCGCTATGTACATGTGCGTGTGTATGTATTTGTTATAGATTCATTCATTCCTATTCCTATTCCTTTTTTTCAATGATTTATAATTCCTTACTCCTCTATTTTATTTTGGTGCTCAAAGTATCCCAAATTTGACCAGTGGAAATCTCTTTAAGCTGGCTCTTGAATCCACATGATAATCCCTCATCATATTTTTGAGCATTTCCTTATATTCTGGTGTTAACAGATTTTCCAGGCTCACAACATACTTCTGCACCAGCCTGGATTCAGCCATTTCTCTGAAAAATCATAGTTCCTTTTAGTAGGGAATGGTATTAGAGACTATGATCTGGCACTAGATGTGCTCATTGCTATCAGAATGTCTTTGCTTCTAGGTTCTTTCAGAAGACAGAACTAGGAAATATGTGCTTATACATACACATACACAAACTTGTAAATAAGAAATCATTTATATATGTGTGTGTGTATACAGTCATGTGTTGCATAACAATGTTTTAGTCAATGATGGACTGCTTATACAAAGGTAGTCCCATAAAATTCTATCATATTTTTACTGTACCTTTTCTATGTTTAGATGTACAAATGCTTCCCATTGTGTTACAATTGCCTGGAGTATTTAGTACAGTAACAAACTGCAGAGCTTTGTAGTCTAGGAGCAATAGGCTATACCACATAGCCTAGGTAAGCAGTGGGCTATCATCTAGGTTTGTGTAAGTATACGCTATGATGTTCCCACAACAAAGAAGAGTCACCTGATGGTGCACTTCTCAGAATATATTCCTGTCATTAAGTGACACATGGCTGTAAATATACACACACACACACACACACACACACACACAAAACCATGGGTTTATATCAAGGCCTCCGATTCTAATCCACCCCCATGGTGTTTGTTATACCCACTACCATTTCACATTCGCATGTTTCTTCTTCCACAATGAAAAACTTTGCTCCTAACAATACCGACACATTGATTCATTTGCTTGGTCCTGTTGTTGTTTTGGTTTGTTTGTTTTTTTTTTTTTTTGTAGTGAAAGTCTGCTTGTAATGGATTGTTTTAGCCTTTTCTATGTTTCTCGTATTAAAAGTCTTTATCTCATGTTTGTTTTTGAAGGATACTCCTCTGGATATAGAATTTTTGGTTGACTATTTTGGTTTTTGGTTTTTTTCTCCTGAGTACTTTAAAGATATTTCTCTGTTTGTCTTATGGCTTAACAGTAAATCTGATGTGATCCTTCTCTTTGTTGCCTAGTATGGATGGAACTTGGTTATAACTGTGTTGTGGTGGTGGTTATACAACTCTATTAATTTGGCAGAAATCATAAAACTAAATACCAAAAAGAGTGAATTTTACTGTATCTAAATTTAAAAATAAATATGTGTATGTTCAAAGCATATTACGTACTTTGCACTGTATTAGTCTCTAAGAATACAATGATGAACAAGATAGGTTCTGATTTTATGAAGCTTATAAACTAGTATATGAGCAAAACCAATAATATGTGGTAATTGATGATAGAATAAAAGCTGTGGGTATATAAGTGCATACAGTATCTATTCCAGGTGACGGTGAGGGATGGTACTAGCTCTAATTCACCTAGCAGAATGCCTTGTACATAGTTGGTGTACAAATAGTTGTTGAATGAATCATCCAGCAAATAGTTGAACGTACAAAACTGAAATTGAGCAGATAGATAAGGCAGTGGAATTCCTTGATTCGACAGTTATTTGTTACCTATTCTGCAGCAAGCATTGTCGTATGCGCTTAATATGTAGCAGTGAACAAAAGAAAAGTCCCTTTCTTTATAAACTCAAAAGGCTTATTTTCTAGTAGGGGAGACAGACAATAAACAAAACAAATATTTAAAATAAATAATACATTAGATATCAATAAGTGGTGTGGAGAAAATAAAATAGGATGGGAGATTATGATGCATAGAAGGAAGGAAGGTATTCATTTTTAAATAGCATGGTCAGGAAGGCTTCATTGAGAACGTGATGTGAGTATATTAAGGAGGTTGCCTGGCCTAATTGCATCCAGTTGGTTATCAACTTTAGGTACTCTCTAAGAATGTATTAAATTCTGCCTTATATTATAATCACTCAGTATGTGTATCTTATTCTAGTGTAAATTATAAATTTGTAATAATAAGGATGATGTACCCTAATAGCATAACATATTTCATTTATTTTTTTCTTAAACTAATTATTGATTTAGGAAAGATATTCAATTAAGCATTGAATTAGGAAAGATATTTAATCTCTGTGGAGTTATCTGCAAAATGAAGCCACTGAATAAAATTATTTCCAAGATTCTGCCCCATTCCAAAAATTTATATATTTATAAATCAAAGAATAAAATATATCTGAGAAATAATGGAACTTATTGGAATTGGAATGATAAAGCTGTCAAAAGAACATCCATGACTTAGGTCTCTCCATTATAACATGAGTGATTGCCAAAATTTGGGCAATACTTCTCAGCAAAACACTCTCTATGGGCTACCCACTAGATGTGGAATTACTTCATCTTACAGGTTGCTTACTGTTTGGTATTATTTGTGGCACAGATTCCTAAACTCCTTCAGTAAGTATATGTGCCCACCTGTATTTACAAAATACTCATCTAGTTACCAAGATTCCTCAAGAATGAATTCTATGTGCCAGATGCTTTCTTCAGTATTTATTTTTTTTTAAATGCATTCTTTTTTTTTTTAAAAAAAAAAAGCCCATAAAAGCATAAAAATCTGTAACTGGAAGGGATTTGAGAAGATACTATTCCTTAATCATTGTACAAGTAAGCTGAATGATTATTACACATACTCATTTTTTTCAAACCTCTGAGGCTGTTTTGAGGACAGTGTCCAAGAGAACCACAAGTCAGTTAATCCTGTACTGACTTCCCCAAGAGTTCTCATGGGGTTTCTTCTAGTTGAGCATCCCTAATCTGAAATCCAAAATGCTCTAAAATCAAACTTTTTAAGCACTGACATGACACCACAATAAAATTCCACACCTGACTTCATGTGACAGGTCACAGTCAAAATGCAGGCACACAACACACAGTTCATTCAACGTCTCCAAGGGAAGAAAGACCTTCCCAGCTCTCTTCAGCTGCAATAGCAGTGTGCATTCATAACAGAACAAGAAGTTATGTCAGTTTATAAAGTCAGACTTATAAGACAAAAAACCATTGTTAATGAGGCAGATTACTCTTTAGGAAACATTTTAAAAAGCCATCCAGCAGGATGCCTCCTCATCCCTAGAGGACCCACTTCCTGGTCCCTCAACTGCTTCTAATGTTTCTTCTCATCTAAAATGAGAAAATACAGTGTACAATAGCCTTTTAATCAAAACACAGCATCATAGGTGGTGACTGCAAGCCTACCATTCTTTGCTGTTGCTGCTGCTGTTTAATAGCTGATAGAGGTATTCTCGTGATGCTACTGTGCTGCTTAGTGGCCCGGACACATTATTCACTGTATTAATGGCATGTCATGTTTTCTGCTGTTAAGCACTTATGTGTCAATAAGTGTGAGAAAAATGATTGTTTATTGGTATCATGTAAATTCAGTGTCAGGAATGATGGTGATGCCAGACAACCACAGATTGTTCCCATGGTTAGCTAAGATAGTGACACCTTTGCTTTCTGATGGTTCAGTGGACAGAAACTTTGTTTCATGCACAATATTATTAAAAATATTGCAGAAAATTACCTTCAAGCTATGCGTATAAACTATATGTGAAACATAAATGAATTTTGTGTTTAGACTTGGGTCCTGCCCCCAAGATATGTTATGCATATGCATATATTCCAAAATCCGAAAAATTTTGAAATCTGAAACACTTCTGATCCCAAGCATTTTGGATAAGGGATACTCTAATTGTATTCCAGACTCTCACAAGTTTACTGAGTTTAGTTTAATGGACCTTTATGGGACTGTTTACTCAATGATCAGGAGCTGTAGCAAATTCATCACCTCCATAGAACTGTAACTTAGCTGATGTGAAGATCAAGTTTGTGAGGTCTCTTTGAGAAGCAGTCTCAGTGAATTCATTGAGTGACCAAATATGAAGAAAATAAACCCTGCTTCTGCTGTTTATATACTCATGGATAGTCCTTTAGCTATTTATAAGAATGAACAGCTTACATTTGATATATAGTATCTATGTTCACATGTATGGTATGGCTAATAGGTAAAAGTTAATAAATGAATGGGATCCTATTTTAATGGGGTTTTTTATTATTAATAATAATATGGTAAAGCTAACAGATTAGGAGACAATTGCCATTCAGAACAGTTTCTTACAGTTTACAAGAGGGAGGGGCAAACCACAGGTGGCTATATGGGGAGCATTAGGGTCAATCAGTAGACAAATAAGAGAAGGGAAATTGTGGTGATAGCCTTTTTTTTTTCTTTTATTTTCTTGTCTTTTTTTCTTTACCTGTGGCAGAGAGTGTCACTATTTTTTGAGACAGAGTCTTACTCTGTTGCCTGGGCTAGAGTGCTGTGGCATCAGCCTAGCTCACTGCAACCTCAAACTCCTAGGCTCAAGCAGTCCTCCTGCCTCAGCCTCCCAAGTAGCTGGGACTACAGGCACACACCACCGCACCCGGCCAATTGTTTCTAGTTTTGGTAGAGATAGGGTCTCCTCTTGCTTAGGCTGGTCTCAAACTCCTGACCTCAAGCTCTCCTCCCGCCTCAGCCTCCTAGGGTGCTAGGATTATAGGCATGAGCCAGCGCTCCACTGCTCCCAGCTTTGAGAGCTTTTATTGTAGTTCCCATGAGAAGGAATGGTTGAGGCAGGGTAAGCAGGCTGACGCTTGGCTTTTTTGAATAATTTCAGTGGGCTCTGTTGTCAGAGGGCCTGTCCTTAGTTGTTTTGTACCTGGCCCTGAGGTTATTACAACAGATTATAGTAGGGAAAATCGGTGAAGAAAGAACATTGTAAATGAGGTGGTTGGGGTGTGGATTTGGAGTTGGTTTTGTATTTGAAAAGCACACTGGGAGCCGGGCGCGGTGGCTCACGCCTGTAATCCTAGCTCTCTGGGAGGCCGAGGCGGGCGGATTGTTTGAGCTCAGGAGTTCGAGACCAGCCTGAGCAAGAGCGAGACCCCGCCTCTACTAAAATTAGAAAGAAATTAATCGGCCAACTAAAAATATATAGAAAAAATTAGCCGGGCATGGTGGCGCATGCCTGTAGTCCCAGCTACTCGGGAGGCTGGGGCAGTAGGATCACTTCAGCCCAGGAGTTTGAGGTTGCTGTGAGCTAGGCTGACGCCATGGCACTCACTCTAGCCAGGGCAACAGAGTGAGACTCTGTCTCAAAAAAAAAAAAAAGAAAAGCACACTGGCTTTTGGCTGACCTTGGGAGGGGCAGTCACTTCATGGTCAGCAAGAGCCCAAATGTCAAAGCATCAGAATACAAAAGACATAGTTAATACAGAGCCGTCCCTGAGGGCTTTTAAAAATCCAAGTCAATGAAAACCTTCAAAAGTTCACTCTTCTATAAAAGCAAGGGGAAAACTGGAAAAACTGTCCGTCAACTTTTTCAAAACTTTTGAAAATTAACCGAAGGCTTACAGCAATCCAGGGAGCATTTATCCAGGAAAGATGGCAGAATCTTTGTAAGAAGAGTGAGCTTTGTGGCGTTTTAAAAGCCTTATTGCCATCTTTCCCTTTCCAGCCCTGTGGTAGCCTTGAAAATCTAAATCCCACAGTCACAGTGATAACCAGCAGTCTAGCAGCC
Organism: Propithecus coquereli; assembly: GCF_000956105.1. Taxonomy (NCBI): domain Eukaryota; kingdom Metazoa; phylum Chordata; class Mammalia; order Primates; family Indriidae; genus Propithecus; species Propithecus coquereli. Next base: position 2,794,304 of record NW_012149397.1, on the reverse strand, counting down.
ACCGGAGGAGGCAGAATGGGTTTGAACTCCTTCAAAGCCTCATTTCCAGTGAATTGTCATTTTGGACCTGTGTCCTTATTTGAACTGACTTGGAACTGACCTAGTGTGAAAAGCCTTTTACCAGGGAACATTTGTTGAAAACATTCGGAGGCAATTTTTAAATTTCTTGTCTGCTTGAGGTAGTAGATAATAGTTGGGGCAAATAACAGGTTTACTAAAAAGCTTCAAAGGAAAAACTGGACAATGAGATGGCTGTGAAAGGCTCAGGCATTCTTGCCCATGTGTAGGGTTGTGCACATGCCCAAGGTTATGTGGATGCTCAGAAAAGAGTGAGGTGGCCCTAAATTCTCACTCCTGGCTGACCAAAAGCAGGAAGTGAAACTAAGGCAGAATTGTTAGTTGCCTTGCTAATTGTTGAAGACATGTCTCAGTACATACAAAGAGCCCCTTGGCAAAGATTAGAACATACTGGTTCTGATGTAGACATTTAAGCAAATCTCTGTCCAAGTTGAGTATCCATTATCTGAAATGCTTGGGACCAGAAGTGTTTTGGGTTTTGGATTTTTCAGATTTTGGAATATTTGCGTTATATTTACTAGTTGAGCATCCCAAATTTGAAAATTGGAAATCTTCCAACAAGCATTTCCTTTGAGCATCGTGTTGGCACTCAGAAAGTTTCAGAGGCAGCGTCTCATTCTGTCCCCAAGTTGGAGTGCAGTGGCATGACCATAGCTCACTGTAACCTTGAATTCCTGGGCTCAAACAATCCTCCCACTTGCCACATTTGACAAAAATATAAATATAGATTATAGATCTATCTTTTTATTTCTGGCTCTCAATTCTATGCCACTGATCTAATTAGGTATGAAATGTCCGATTTCCTTAAGTACTAAGTTTGATGGTTGATATCTCTGGCATTTCACTTTGACAATTCTTATTTTATGTTTATTGTGAAGGTACATCTTCAGTCTTTCAAACGCACATTTTGGCTTGTGATTATCTTTCAAATTTTTTTTTAGAGCAAATTTATGAAACCATGGATATGTCAAAAATTCGTGTTATTTTTTAATATGAGTTCTGTTGTGGAACCAATGCTGTGCAGACAACTCGAAATATCAATGAAGTTTTGGGGAAGGATGTGGCTAATAAATGCACAGTACATCAATTGTTTGAGAAGTTCTGTTCTGATGATTTTAATCACCAGAAAATGAGTCATGTGGGCGACCTGAGACCAAGGTGGATAATGATGAACTGAGAGTTGTAGTGGAAGCGAATCCATCACAACCTATGAGTGAATTAGCAGCAGGTTTTGATATTACTACTCCAATAACATGGGACCATCTGAAACAAATGAGCAAGGTAAAGAAGCTGGATAGATGGTTACCACATGAATTAAATGAGTGTCAGAAGAGAAATCATCTCAAAACTTGTCTTTCTTTGCCGTCACGACATAAAAGCAAACCATTTCTATGCCGTATTGTTATGTGTGATGAAAAATGGTTCTTTTTGACAATCACAAACATTCAGCACAATGGTTGAGTAAAGATGAAGTTCAGAAACACAGTCCAAAACCGAATATTTATCAAAAAAAGCTAATGGTATCTGTTTGTTGGTCTGGTGCTGGTATTATCCACTACAACTTCATGAAACACGGTCAATCAATTACAGTGGATGTCTACTGCAGCCAATTGGATGAAATGATGAGGATGCTTGTGATTAAGCAGCAGAGATTGGTCACTAGAGATAGACCAATCCTCTTGCAAGACAATGCTCTACCATATGTTGCACAAACTACAGAAGCTGGACTTGGAAACGTTCTGTCATCCACCATTATTCACCAGACCTTGCACCAACTGACTACTACTACTTCCAGGCTTTGGATCACTTCTTGCGAGGACAAATATTCAATTCTCAACAAGCTGTGGAAAATGCCTTTCATGATTTCATCACCACTGGCTCTCCAGGCTTCTTTGCTGCTGGCATAAGCAAGCTACCATTAAAATGGTAAAACTGTGTCAATAGTTAGGTGCATGCTTTGATTAATTGTACTGCTTGTTTGAGATATAATGAACTAAACTTTTGATTCAAAATTGGACATTTCATATTTAATGACCTAATATATGTCTGTGCTTATGCCAGTACCAAACTGTCTTGATTGCTGTTGTTTTGTATTGTTTTGAAGTATGGAAGTGTCAGTTCTCCAAATTTCTTCTTCTTTTTCAAGATTGTTTTGAGTATTTGGTGTCCCTTTTAATTCTGTATGAATTTTTAAATATTTTTAATTTTTGTACAAATTAATGGGGTTTATGAGAAATTGTGTTACATGTATATAATGTGTACTGATCAAGTCAGTGTATTCAGGGTATTCATCACCTAAGTAAAATACATTTCTGTTAAGTATAGTCACCCTATTCTGCTATCTAACACTGAATTTCTTCTGTTTTACTGTATATTTGTACACATTAGCGTGCTTCTCTTCATACTCACCCCTCCTACCCACTCACCCTTCCCAATCTCTCTTATTCATCTTTCCACTCTGTAGCTCCATGTGTTCAAATTTTGTAGCTCCCACATATAAGTGAGAACATATGATATTTGTCTTTTTTTTTTTGTTTTTTGAGACAGCATCTCACTCTGTTGTCCAGGCTAGAATGTAGTGGTGTCTTCAAAGCTCGCTGCAACCTCAAACTTCTAGGTCAAGCAATCCTCCTGCCTCAACCTCTTGAGTAGCTGGACTGCAGGCATGTACCACCACACTGGCTATGTTTAAATTTTTTGTAGAGATGGGTCTTGCTATGTTGTCCAGTCTGGTCTTCAACTCCTGGCCTCAAGCAGTCCTCCTTGGCCTTGGCCTCCAAAAGTGCTGGGATTACAGGCGTAAGCCACTGCGCCCATCCCGAAATTTGTCTTTTTGTGCCTGACTTATTTCACTTAAGACAATGACCGCTAGTTCTACCCATGTTGCTGCAAATGACATGATTTCCTTCTTTTTTATGGCTGAATAGTATTCCATTGTATATATATATACCACATTTTCTTTATGTATTTATCCACTGATAGACTTTTAGGTTGATTCCATATCTTTGGTATTGTGAATAGTTCTGTGATAAACATGTAAGTGCAGGTATCCCTTTGATATGTTGATTTCTTTTACTTTCAAAAGTAGATACCCAGTAGTGGGATTGATGGATCAAATGGTAATTCTGTTTTTGGTTTTTCTTAGAAATCTCTACACTGTTTTTCGTAGTTGCTGTGCTAGTTTAAGTGCTCACCCATAGTGTATAAGAGTTCCCTTTTCTCTGCATCTTTGCCAACATCTGTTACTTTTTGTCTTTGTCTTTTCTTTTCTCTCCTCTCCTCTCTTTTCTATTTTTAGAGACAGGGTCTTGCTCTATTACCCAAGCTGGAGTGCAGTGGCATGATGACAGTTCACTATAACGTCAAACTCCTGGGCTCAAGTGATCATCCCGCCTCAGTCTTCTGAGTACAGGTGCATGCCACAGCACCTGGCTAAGTTTTTTGTCTTTTTATTAATAGCCATGCTGACTGGGTGAAATAATATCTCATTGTGGTTTTTATTTGCATTTCTTTGATGATTAGTGATGTTGGGTATTTTTCATATATCTGTTGGCCATTTTTATGTCGTCTTTTGAGAAATGTCTGTTCATGTCCTTTGCCCACTTTTCAATGGGATTATTTGCTTTTTTTTCCTGTTGAGTTATTTGAGTTCCTTATATATTTAGGTATTAGTCCCCTGTTGGATGAAAAATTTGTAAATATTTTTCTCCCATTCAACAGGTTGTCTCTTCACTCTGTTAATTATTTCTTTTTCTGTGTAGAAGCTTTTTAGTTTAAATTTCATTTTTCTATTTCTGTTTTTATTGCTTGTGCTTTTGAGGTCTTAGTCATAAATTCTTTGCCTAGACAAATGTGCAGGAGTGTTTTGCCTGAATTTCCTTCTAGTATTTTTATAGTTTCAGGTCTTATATTTAAGTCTTTAATCCACTTTGAGTTGATTTGTTTTAATATGGTGAGAGATAAGGTTCAATTTTATTCTTCTGCATGTGGCTGTCCTATTTTCTCAGCACTGTATGTTGAAGAATGTGTACTTTCCCCAAAGTAAGTTGTTGTTGGCTTTGTCGAAGATCAGTTGGCTGCAGTATGTGGCTTTATTTCTGGGTTCTATATTCTGTTCCATTGGTCTGTGTGCCTAGTTTTATACCAATACCATGCTGTCTTGGTTACTATAACCTTATATTTTGAAGTCAGGTAATGTGATGCCTCCAGCTTTGTTCTTTTTGTTCGGTATTGCTTTGGCTATTCAGGCTCTTTTTTGATTCTATATGAATTTTAGGGTTGTTTTTTCTAATTCTGTGAAGAATGATGTTGGTATTTTGATAGGGAGTGCATTCAATCTGTAGATTGCTTTATGCAATGTGGTCATTTTAATGATATTATTCCAATCCATGAGCATGGGATGTTTTTCCATTGTTTGTGTCACTTGCAATTTCTTTGATCAGTGGTTTGTAGTTTTCTTTGTGGAGGTTTTACCTCGGTTAAATTTATTCCTAAGTGTTTTATTTATTTTTTGTAGCTATTATAAATGGGATTGCCTTCTTGATTTCTTTCTGAGGTAGATCATTATTGGCATTATAGAAATGCTACTGATTTTTTTTTTTATAGAAACATACATTGATTTTTGTAACCTGAAACTTTACTGAGTTTGTTTATGAAATCTAATAGTTTTTTGGTGGAGTCTTTAGGTTTTTCTAGATATAAGATCATACTGTCATGAAACAGGCACAATTTGACTTCCTCCATTCCTATTTGGATACCTTTTATTTCTTCCTTTGTGTGATTGCTCTGGCTGGGATTTTCAGTACTATATTAAATAGGAGTGGTGAAAGTCTTGTCCCAGTTCTTCTTGGAAAGACCTTGAACTTTTCCCCCATTCTGTATGATGTTAGTTGTGGATTTGCCATATATGGCTTTTATTTTTTTGAGGTTTGTTCCTTCTATGCCTAGTTTGTTTAAAGTTTTTATCAAGAAGGGTTATTGAATTTTATAAAATGCATTTTCTATGTCTATTTAGATGACCAGATGGTTTTTTGTCTTTCATTCTGTTGATGAGATGTATCTTGTTTATTGATTTGTGTATGTTGAATATGTTAAACTAGCCTTTCTTCCCCAGTATAAATCCCACCTGATTGTGGTGTATTATCTTTTTGATGTGCTGTTGGATTTGGTTTGCTGGTATTTTGTTGAGAATTTTTGCATGTGTACTCATCAAGGATATTAGCCTGTAGTTTTCTTTTATGGTTGTGTCCTTGTCTTGTTTTGGAATCATGATAATGCTGGCCTCATAGAATGAGTTAGGGAAAATTCCTTCCTCTTTGATTTTTTGGAATAGTTTCAGGAAAATCAGTATTAATTTTTCTACGTATTAATACGTTTGGTAGAATTCTGCTGTGAATCTATGCAGTCCTGGGCTTTTCTTTGTTGGGAGACTTTTTATTAGTGATTCAATATTGCTACTCATTATTGATCTGCTCAGCTTTTATGTTTCTTCCTGATTCAATATTGGTAGGTTGTATGTTTCCAGGAATTCATTTCCTCTGGTTTTCCAGTTTGTCAGTATGTATTTGTTTATAATAGTTTCTTATGATCTTTTGTATTTCTGTGGTATCATTTGTAATGTCTTCTTTTTCATTTCTAATTTTGTTTATTTGGGTTTTCTCTCTTTTTCTTGGTTAATCTAGCTACTAGTTTATGGATTTTGGTTATCTTTTTGAAGAACCAACTTTTCATTTTTAATCCTTTATATTGTTTCTTTAGTCTATTTCATTTAGTTCTGCTCTGATCTTTATTTCTATTCTTCTGCTAATTTAGGGCTTGGTTTGTTCTAGCATTGTTCCTTGAGTTGCATTGCTAGATTGTTTGCAATCATTCTACTTTTTTGAGGTAGGCATTTATTACTATAAACTTCCCTCTTTGCACTGCTTTTGCCATATCGCAGAGATTTTGGTATGTTTTGCTTATATTTTAATTTGCTTCAAGAAATTTTTTGACTTCATCTTAATTTCTTTGTTGACCCAGTGGTCATTTAGGAGCATATGATTTAATTTCCATGTATTTTTATAGTTTCCAGAGTTTCTTTTGATATTGATTTCTAGTTTTATTGTCTGAGAAGATACTTGATATGATTCTGACTTCTCAAAATTTGTTGAGACTTGTTTTGTGGCCTAACATATGGAGAATGCTTCATATGCTGATGAAAAGAATGTATATTCTACAGTTACCGGATAGAATTTTTTGTAAATATCTGTTAGGTCCATTTGGTATAGTTTAAGTCCAGTGTTTCTTTGTTGATTTTCTTTCTAGATGATCTGTTTAATGCTGACAGTGGAGTATTGAAATATCCTCCACTATTACTATATTACAGTTTATTTCTCTCTTTGGATCTAGTATTTGCTTTATGAATCTGGGTGCTGCAGTATTGGGTACATATATATTTAGAATTGTTATATCATCATGCTATTCTGATCCCTTTATCATCATATAGTGGCCTTCTTTGTCTCTTTTTCCTGTTTTTGAGTGAAAGTCTGTTTTACCTGATACAAATATAGCTACTTCTGCTAGCTTTTGGTTTGTGTGGAATAGTTTTTTCCATCTCTTTACTTTCAGTCTATGTGTCTTTACCGTTGAGTTTCTTGTAAGCAGTATATAGTTGGATCATATATTTTTAAATCTATTTAGCCATTCTGTATCTTTTAAATGAAGAATTTAGTCTATTTATATTCAAGGTTATTGATATGTGAGACTTTGTTCCTGTCACATTGTTAATTATTTTCTGTTTTATGTATTCTTTGTTCCTTTCTTTTTAATTTATAGCTTGCAATTGTGGTTTGATGGATATCTGTAGTGGTACCATTTGAGAGTCCTTTCTCTTCCTCTTTTGCATGATTGCTTTACCAGTGAGTTTTATACTTTTGTGTGTTTTCGTGATGGTAAAATGTTGTCCTTTGACTTCCTGCTTTAGGACTCATTTGAGCTTTTCTATGAGGGCTGGTCTAATGTTAATGAATTTTCTTAGCATTTGCTTGTCTGTGAATGACTTTATTTCTCCATTTATGATGGATAATTTAGCTGGATATAGTATTGTTCAGTGGCAGTTTTTTTCTTTTAGTGCTTTGAATATAATCTCCCATTCTTTTCTGACCTATAAGGTTTCTTCTAAAAAAAATCTGTCATTAGTCTGATGGGGTTTCCTTTACAAGTGACTAGATGCTTTTTCTTTTTGTGGGGTTGTACCTTAAATTTGACTTTAGACAGTCTAATTATCATGTGCCATGGGAAGATCTTTTTGCGTTGTATCTTCCTGGGACTCATTGAACCTCCTGTATCTTAATGCCTAAATCTCTTGCTAGACTTAGAAAGTTTTCATCTGTTGTTTCATTAAATAGGTTTTTAACCTTTTCTTTGTTTCTTTGCCCTGGGGGATACTGATAATTCATAAATTCAGTTGCTACATATTGTCCCAGATATCATGAAGGATTTGCTCATTCTATTTTGTTTTTTCTTTATTTTTGTCTCACTGGATTATACCAAAAGACTTGTCTTCATGTTTTGAGATTATTTCTTCTGCCTGATCTAGTCTATTGTTAAAACTCTGAAATGTATTTTGTATTTCCTTCAATGAATTCTTCAGTTCCAGAATTTCTGTTTGGTTATTTGTAAAATTTGGTACATTTCTCATTCATATGCTGAATTTTTCTGATTTATTTATACAAATAAATTTTCAGTATTTTCAGTTTTTCAATATTCTAGTGTATCTGACTGAGCTGCTTTAAAATTAATATTTCAAGTTCTTTATCTTGGATTTTAAAATTTTCTTTTTGATTAAGATCTATTACTGAACAATTATTTTGTTTCTTTGGAGGTGTCATATTTTCTTTTCCACATTTAACGTTGCCTTACGTTGATATCTGCGCATCTTTTGTAACAGTCACTTTTTCCTGTTTTTGAATTTACTTTCCTAGGGGACGACTTTTCTCTGAAAGTGTAGCTATGGTGTTGGTTGAATAGGGTACTTTGGCTTTGATTCTGGGCACATGTAGTAGTATAGTCTCTGTATGATTTCTTTGGCTGTAAATAGCCTCAGTGGTATCTGTGATTTCCTCAGTGGGTTATTAGTGGAGGCTGCGGTAAATTTTTGCTGGGGTCTGGGATACCAGCTGGGCCGGTCTTCATGCACCAGTGCTAACAGCGATGGGCTGAGCATGCCTATCTTTGTATGCCATGGCAGTGCACACTGGCACTTGTGTTGGCCATTACTGGTGGATTGATTCTTGGGCCTCTAAGTGGCTTGCTCAGATGCCAATAGTGAAATTGGTGGACCAGGATTTTTCTTGGGCCCCTGGGCAGCCAGTATGGCACAAGCAATGGGAGTAGCAATGGAAGCGTGACTCTCTGACTTCTAAGTGGTGTACATCGATGTTGGTGATGGCTTTAATGGTCTGGGCAGGCTATTTTCCAGGCCCATATGTGGCATATTCAGGTAAGTGCCAGCTGAGGTGGTAGTGACCAGGATTTTTGGCCCAACCTCAGGCCCCTGGGAGGAGTGCTTAGGTGGCCGAGGCGGTGGATTGTGTTGGGCAATCCTTTGGACTGTGGGAAATGTGCTCTGTCTCGGAGAAGGGAGATAATCTGGGCTGGGTATATATGTGCTCAGGTCCCCCAACATTGAGAGTAGGTACCAGCTGTGGTGGGTAGGTAGGCATGGGTGATCCTTAGGCCCCAGGTGAGTGATCGGATGAAGGGTAGTGGCAGCTGTGGTGAGGCCTCGCTACTAGAAAGGTTAAGGCCACCCTCAATAGCCACAGTCTGTGCCGGCTGGTGGGCAACATGTGTCCTCTTCATACTCCAGTCCCGACAGAGCTCACCCCCCTACCTTGTCTACGGGAGCCCATGCCCTGCTTTCATCCCCTTCTCAGATTTCATCAGTGGTTGCTTTTTGGCACTGACTGCTGCTGCCCAGGCCTTGTTTACTTCCTAGCCCCATTTGTGAGAGTGCTTCTGGTTTGCTCATCTGTCCCAGCAATAACTGCCCAAGTTTCTCTAACACCCCTGACCTGGTGCAGCTGAGTCCCAGGACAGCATGCTGTTTTTCGGAGGCTAGTTTTGAAAACAGTGCCTTACTATTGTTACTTAGATCTCAGAATGGATGTGGGACCCACCGTGAGCACCCTCCCTGGAGCAGTTCCGTCCCACAGTTTCCTGGCAGCTACCTGTTAGTTTTCAGGGATTGTGTCCAGGCCTCACTCAAGTCCTATCATTGGCTGTGAGAGTGCTGGCTCATTCCCCTGTCCCAACATTGACAGCCTGAGTTTCTGCAATGCCCCAGTTCCGACACTGCTGGGTCCCAGATCTTTCCCACATTGAGAGTTCATGCCCCTATTTTTATTTTTTAATTGACACAGTATAATTGTATATATTTATATTTTTAATTGTAAAATTTGATGTTTTGGGATGTGTATATATTGTGTAATGATCAAATCAGGGTAGTTAACATATTTATCATCTTACGTATTTATCATTTCTTTGTGGTGAGAAAATTCAAAAACCTTTCTTCTAGCTATTTTGTAATATACAATATCTTACTGTTAACCTCAGTCACCCTACTGTGTAGTAAAATCACAGAAATTATCCTCTAGTCTAATTGTAACTTTGTACCCATTGACTAATGGTCTCCCCATCCTCTCCTCTCTATCAAAAAGAGTTGATCTTATACAAGTAGAAAGTAGAATAGTGGTTACCATATGAATTTTAGGATTGGCTTTTCTGTGTCTGCAAAAAAGGTAATTGAGATTTTGGTAGAGAGTGCATTGAATCTGTAGACCACTTTGGGGTGTATTGCCATCTTAACAATATTAGGTCTTCTGACCATGAACACACATGGATGGTCTTTCCATATATGTAGGTATACTTTTAATTTCTTTCAGCAGTGTTTTTTAGTTTTCAGTGCACAAACGTGTACCTCCTTGATATATTTATTCTTATGTATTTTATTCTTTTTGGAGTTGTCTTATTAAATATGTTTACATTGGTCATTTGTAGAAATGTGATTTTATTTCTAGTAGTGTGTTCCTCTTCAATCCTGCAGTTTTTCTGAATTTGTTTATTAGCTTTAATAATTTTCTGTAAGTTCTTTAGGATATTCTACATGTAACATCTTGGCATCAGCCAATAGATATAGTTTTCCTTCTTCCTTTCCAATTTGGATACCTTTCGTTTCTTTCCTAATTTCTCTGACTAGAACTTCCAGCACATTGTTGAATAGAAAGGGCAAAAGTGGGCGTTTTTGTCTTGTTTTTGTTCTGAGGAGGAAAGCCGTCAGCCTTTCACCAGTAATAATAATGTTAGCTTGGGTTTTTCATAATGTTAGCTGTCCTTTATCATTTTGAGAAAGTTCTGTTTTATTCCTAATGTACTGAGTTTTTTTTTTAATCATGAAAGTGTACTGGATTTTTGTCAAGAGTTTTTTCTTCATCAATTGAGGAGATCAGGTGGTCTCTTGCCTTCATTTTGTTACTATTGTATATTACATTGATTTTCTGAAGTTGAGCCAGTATTGCATTCCTGGGACAAATCTCACTTTGTCATGATGTATAATTTTTTAAATATGTTTTTGCATTTGTTTGCTATTATTTTGTTGAGGATTTTTATATCTGTGTTTATAAGGGGCATCAGTCTGCAGTTTTCTTCTCTTATGTCTTTGTCTAGCTTTTGTATCAGGATAATGCTGGCTTCATAAAATGAGAAAAAGATGCCCATACCCCCCCCTTTTTTTTTTTTTTTTTTAAAGAGTTTGACAATGACTGACGTTAAAGTTACTGCTACCATGAACATTTGCTGGAATTCACCAGTGAAGCAAACTGGTCCTTTGCATTTCTTTGTTGGGAAGTTTTAATTATCGATTCTGTGTCTTATTGTAGATTTATTCAGATTTTCTTTCTTCTTTAGTCAGTTTTAGTTGTTATTAAGAATTTGTCTATTCACCCAAGTTATCTAATTTGTTGATGTACATTTGTCCATAGTATTCTCTTATGATCCTTTTTATTTCTGTAGGATCAGTAGTAATATCCCCACTTTCATTTCTGATCTTGGTAATTTGAATCTTCTCTCTTTTTTCTTAGCCCAGCTACCTAAAATTGTTGCCAATTTTAATTTTTTCGAAGAATCAACTTTTGGATGAGTTTGTTTTTTTATTTTCTATTTTATTTATATCCATTATAATGTTTTACTGTTTTCTTCCTTCTAGCTTTGGGTTTAGTTTGCTCTTGTTTTTCTATTTCCTTAAGCATAAAATTAGATTATTGATATGAGACATAATATCAATAATCTAATGCTGTATTCTTTTTCAGTGTTGACTGTTTATAGTTATAAATTTCTCTCTTTGTACTGCTTATTCTCTGCTTAAGAGTTTTGGTATGTTATATTTGCATTCAAAGTATTTTCTAATTTCCCTTATGATTTTCTTTGACCTACTGGTTGTTTAAGGGTGTGTTGTGTGTTGTCTAATTTCTACATAGTTGTGAATTTTCTAAATTCACAAATTTTTCTTCTGTGTTGATTTGTACTTCTATTGTGGTTAGAAAAGATACTTTCTTTGATTTCAGTTTTTTAAAATTTGTTGAGACTTGTGGCTTAATAACATGGTTTATTCTGGAGAAGATATCATGTTCATTTGAGAACAATGTGTATTCTACTGTTGTTGAGTGGTATGTTCTGTGTGTCTGTTGGGTCTAATGGTTCATAGTATTGTTAAGATCCTCTATTTTCTTATTGATCTGTTTAGTTGTTCTGTTCATCATTGAAAATCGGATGTTAAAGTGTTCAACTATATTGTACTATTTCTCCCTTTCATTCTATCAAATTATGCTTCATGTATTTTGGTGTCTGTTGCTAGGTGTGTTATTGTTTATGATTGCTACATCTTCATGGTGAATTGACCCTTTTTTCAATATATAATGTAATTCTTTGCCTCTTATTACAGTTTTGACTCAAAGTCTATTTTTTGTGTGATGATAGAATAGATACCCCAGATCTCTTTTGGTTACTATTTGCATGGTATATTGTTTTCAATCCTTTAATTTTTAATGTCTTTATATATATGGCTCAGGTGAGCCATATATATAAACACAGCATACAGATGATCTAAAAAAAATTGTTCTGCCGATCACTGCCATTTGATTGGTGAGTTCAAATCATTTATCTTTAAAGTAATTACTGATGAGGAAGTATTTATTTCTGCCATTTGCTATTTACTTTCTGCATATCTTTTTTTACTCCTCCTTTTGTGTTTAATTGATGTTGTAGTGTACCGTTTTGATTCTTTTCTCATTTCCTTATCTATTTTTTAGTTATTCTCTTTGTGGTTACTTTATGGAAAACAATTAACATCTTAAACTTATTATAACCTAGTTTGAATTAATATCAACGTACCTTTAATAATATACAAAAACCCCGCTTCCTTATATCTCTGTCCTTCCCCCTTTATATTGTTATTGTCACGAATGACATCTTTATATATTATGTGCCCATTAACATAGATTTGTAATTATTGTTTTATGTATTTGTCGTTTAAATCATGTAGGAAAAAGAGGGATTATAAGTCAAAATACAATGATACTGTCTTTATTATTTACTTATGTAACCAGTCTTCTTTTTTGTTGTTGCTTTTGGAGTCAGGATCTTGCCTGTCACCCAGGCTGGAGTGCAGTGCTGTGATCTTAGCTCACTGCAGCCTTAACCTCCTGGGCTCAAGCAATCCTCTTGCCTTAGTTTCCTGAGTAGCTCAAACTACAGGCACACACCACCGTGCCCGACTAATTTTCTTTTTTCAAAATTTTTTATTTTTAATTATTATGGGTATGTAATAGTTATATATCTTTGTAGGGTACGTGTAGTATTTCCATACTGGCATACAATGTGAATTAATCAAATCAGGATAATTGGGGTAGCCATCGCCTCAGGCATTTATCATTTCTTTGTGTTAGGAACTTCCAGTTCCACTCTTTTAGTTATTTTAAGGTATATCCTAACTTATTGTTGATTATAGTCACTTTGTTGTGCTATCAAATATTGTTCATTCTGTAATTTTTTAAATTCTTCATAGAGATGGGGTCTCGCTATGTTGCTCAGGGCAGGCTGGTCTTGAACTCCTGGCCTCCAGTGATCCTTCTACCTTGGCCTCCCGAAGTGTTGGGATAATAGGCCTGAGCCATGGCACCCAGCTGTAAATATTATTTGTTTGTATGGCTTTGAGTTACTGTCCAGTGTTTTTTCTTTCGGCCTGAAGGATTTTCTCTTACATTATTTTTAGTTCAAGTCTACCAATAATAGACAACCTCAGCTTTCTTTAATCAGGGAATGTCTTAATTTCTCCTTAATTCTTGAGAAATAGTTTTACTGGAAATAGACTTCTTGGTTGACATTCTTTTTTTTTTCAGCTCTTTAAATGTCATCATATTGCCTTCTGGCCTCCATGGTTTCTGATACTAAATCAGCTGTTAATCTTGCTAATGATTTCTTGTGTAACAAGTCATTTCTTTCTTGCCAGTCTCCGGATTCTGTCCTTATCTTTCCATGTAACGGATTGGATATAATGTGTCTTGGTGTGTATCTCTTTGAGTTTATCCTACTTTCAGTTTGTGAGCTTGTCAGATTTGTATATTAACTTTTTCATCCAATTGGAGGGATGTCGCCTATTATTTCTCAAGATATACTTTCAGCCCTTTTTTCTCTGAACACTGCTTCTATGACCTCCACTGTGTGTACATTAATATTCTTTTTGGTGTCCCACAAGTCTCTTGGGCTCCATTTATTTTTCTTCATTCATTTTTCTTCCTGCTTCTTAGACTCAATAATTTCACTTGGCTTATATTCATTTTTGCTTATTCTTGTGACTCCTTAAATCTGCTATTGAGCCCCTTTCATGAATATATGATTTCAGTTACTGTATCTTTCAATTCTAAAATTTCTATTTCTTTTTTTTTTTGTCTTTATTGATATTCCCGGTATGTTGCACACATTGTTTTCTTGGTTCCTGAGTTTTTTGAACATATTTAATAAGACAGTTGATTTAAAGTCTTTGGCAAGTAATTCCACCGTCTCTATTTCCTCAGGGATAGTTTCTGTTAATTTCTTTTTTCCTGGGAGTGGCCATATTTTCTTATTTCTTTGAATGCTTAATTTTTTATTATTTTGTTGAGTACTGTACATTTTGCATATTACGTGCAAAAAGAAAAAATAATCTTTCCATCTGTGCATTTTGGCTTTGTATTGGGACACTACTTCAGTGCTTAACCAGGTTTTTCACAACCCTGCCTTAGCCTTGTTTTTAGCCTAAAGATCCACCAGAGGTTGAGAGTTTATGCTCTTTTCAGATCTATTTTGAGCATGCATCCTGCACTAGATATTCATGTGGTTTTCTCATTTCCTGGTATAGCGAGCCCCTTTCCAAGTCCTTATTTCCCGAAGATTCTCACTCCCACTCTATTCTCCCTTGGCTTTCAGCACATCTGTTGTTGGCCCCAATTCTTATTTTATCCTAGATAGCTGCTACTTGTTCATTTGCCTTTCAGTATTTTTGATAAATGTCCTCTTTGTAGATGCGTCTTCACTACAAGAAAGTTCTGACTTAGGTGCAATACAATCAGGCCCCTTGAGTTAGTCCTCAGGGAACTGACAGACAAATCAAAGCAATTCCTTAGGAACAAGGTCTCTGTTATTATTGTCAGGTCCAGGTTCTCATACCAGTAAACTGGCATGCCGTCTTTTAGTTTGCTACTATGGCCAGGTGGGGAGTGTGGCAAGAGTAAATTAAAACACTAAATCACAAAGCACTCCTACCCTTTTTTCAGGTGTCTTTTTCCTAATTAAGTGTGTGCTTCGTTGTTGTAAGCTGTTTACTCTCTTCCCAAGTTGCAGGAAGGATGATTAGGAAGGATGTGTAGATAGCTATACAAGTGTTTTCAGTGTTTCTGAGGTGGCATGTCCCCTTGTGCTCCATACTTCGCCATTTTTGTTGTTCTCCCTATCAGTAAATTTTTTTCAAAAGCAGGTACTGGCTCACTGTACTCTGTAGTTCAAATGTACTACCCGGAGGCCCATGTGAATTCTGGGCAGTATTCTACACCATAAACCAGAGTTCAGTTCTCAGTATTTTTGCTTTGTAGATTCTAGTTAGTTTTGTGTATGGGCCGTTTGGTAGTGATCCCAGGACTTCATAAACAGTTGTAAAGTATCCCTTTCTACAAGTTTTTTCCTCTCTGATTCTCCCGCTTCTCTTCTTGTGATAACTTAGAGCTACGGTCCCCAACCCCCGAGCCGTGGCCTGGTACCTGTCTGTGGTCTATTAGGAAATGAGCCACGCATCACCACTTAAGCTCTGTATCACCCCCACCCCGACCCCAACCACCACACCCCACTACCCTACCACCCCAGTCTGTGGAAAAACTGTCTTCCATGAAACCGGTCCCTGGTGCCAAAAAGGTTGGGGACTGCTGACTTAGAGTATGTTTCAGAAAGTTAATGGTGCATCCCACTGTGTGCACAGCAGCCATACTGGTAGAGAACAAGAATGGCACCCCTTCTTTGCATGTGTTTGCTGGGTGTCAGGTAGGGCCAGCTGACAGAGCTTCCTTCCACAGTCTTTCCAGTAGCAGCACCCAATTGGGAGGTGAGAGCACTACTTTGCCTTCTTTTGTTCATTGCTGGCAATGCCAGGTAACAGGCTTCACACCCCAGCGTCTGTGACAAAAGTACCTAATTGGGAGCAAAAGGGGCACAGCTCCTCTTTGGCATTAAGGTTTCCTTTTGGAGGGCCTCCTTTGTCTCATCTTGCATGATCTCCACTGGATAAAGGGTGTGGTCTTACCCTGGGCTTTTTTTTTTTTTAACTGAACTCTTTGGTAATTCTGGGTTGCACACTGCTCTAGTGTCCAGACTGGGATATACAGGAAGTAAAACCAACCACAGGGAATTCATCTCCAGGTCCTCCCTTGATTTCTGAAGACTTTACCTTTCTGCTTTCTTCTGTCCACATTTCAGAGTTTCTGATGTTTGCCTTAGGTGTCCATGGTTTTAAGTTGTAGTTAATGGAAGCGTTTGGATGAGATGTGCTTTACTCTTCTCATGACTAGAATAGGAACTCACCTTCCACAGTCAATTTACTGAATCAATGATTAAATGACACATGGTTCTTGTCCTCAAGTTGCTTATTGTGTATGTGGCTGGTAGTATTAAAATAGGTATAATATTAAGAGAATTAAGATACATTCTGTGAGAACACGTAGGCAAAGGAATGAGATTGTTTCTAGCTGTTAGGGAATAGGTGGTGAGGTCATTGTTCTGACAGTAGTTCTCTGACACCAACTGAATATCCTGCAGTTCAATTCAGTTCCTATACTAACAGACCCCACAGGTTATGTGCAGAGTTCTCCACAAGACCGCGTCCACTTTAGATGCCAGCTGCAAGTGTCGGGGTACACCTGCACTTATAGCTAACTGGCTATAAATTTGGGAGTTCCTGCAACACTCTCAGGTTCAATAATTCTCTAGAACTACTCACAGAACTTACTGAAAGTACTATGCTTACAATTACCATTTTATTATGAAGGATACAATCCAGAAACAGCCAAATGGAAGCAATGCATAGACCAAGGTCTGGAATTGGGGGAGACACAGAGATTCCTTGTGGAATCCAGGCATATCACCCTCCCAGCACATCAGTGTATTCATCAATGAGGAAGCTCCCCTGAACTCTGGTGTCCAGAGTTTTTATTGGGGCTTCACTACGTAGGCATGATTTTTTAAATCACTGGCCACATGATTAAGCTCAATTTCCAGCAACCCTCTCCTCCTGAAGATCTTGCACACTCAAAGTTCCAATGCTCTAATGACATGGTTGGTCTTTCTGATTGACAGCTCCCAGCTTGAAGGTATCTAGGCACCACTATGAAACATCTCATCAGCATACGAGGGCTGTCTGGAAAATATCCAGCCATCGTTAATACTATTTTTCGTATTACATGCCTGGATACTTTTCAGACAGCCCTCATAAGAAAGACACTCCTATCACTCAGGAAGTTCCAAGGATTTTGAAGCTCTGTACCAGAAACTGGCGCATAAATACTCTTTATTTTTTATTATTCTTTATTATACTATAGTCCTCAAATACGCTTTAAGGAGAATGTGGCACTTGAGCAATTTGAATGTTGGGTAGATTTAAACATTTGAAAATGAGTTCTTTGTAGATTCTAGGTAATAGCCCTTTGTAGGATATGTAGTCTGTGAATATTTTCTCTGATTCTGTAGGTTGTCTGTTTACACTGTTCATTATTTCCTTTGCTGTGCAGAACCTTTTTAGTTTAATTAAGTCTCATTTATTTATTTTTGTTGTTGCTGTATTTGCTTTTGGGGCCTTAGTCATAAATTCGTTGCCTAGGCCAATGTCTAGAAGAGTTTTTCCCACATTTTCTACTGGAATTTTTACGGTCTTCAGTCTTAACATTTAAGTCCTTAATCCATTTAAGTTAATTTTTATGTATGGTGAGAGAGAGGGATCCGGTTTCATTCTTCTGCATGTGGTTATCCAGTTTTCCCAGCACCGTTTATTGAATAGAGTATCTTCTCCCCAGTGTATGTCTTTGTCTGCTTTGTCAAAAATCAGTTGATCGTAGCTATATGGTTTTATTTCTGGGTTCTCTATTCTGTTCCATTGGTCTATGTGTCTGCCTTTCTACGAGTACCATGCTGTTTTGATTACTATAGGCTTGTGGTTATTCATGCTGTTTTTTGGTTCCACATTAAGTTCAGGATTATTTTTTCTAGATCTGTGAAAAATGATAGTGGTATTTTGATGGCAATTATATTGAATCTATAAATCACTTTAGCCACATTGTGAATGCAAAGGAAATGTTCTTGAAGAAAATTAAAAGTGCTATCCCAGTGAACACACAAATGATAAGAAAGTCAAACAGTCTTATGGATATAAGATATCAAGATATGGAAAAAATTTTAGTAGTCTGTATAGAATATCTAACCAGCCACAATATTCCCTTAAGCCAAAGCCTAATCCAGAGCAAGGCCCTAACTTTCTTCAACTTTATGAAGGCTGACAGGTAAGGAAGCTACAGAAGAAAAGTTTGAAGCTACCAGAGGTTGGTTCATGAGGTTTAGGGAACGAGCTGTCTCCACAAGGTAAAAGTGCAAGGTGAAGCAGCAAGAGCTAATGTAGGAGATGCAGCAAGTTATCCAGAAATCTGATTGAGATAAAAGATGAAGGTGGCTACACTACACAATACATTTTCAGTGTATAGGAAGCCAACTTATGTTGGAAGAAGATGTCATCAGGACTTGCATAGCTAGACAGCGGAAGTCAATGTCTGGCTTCAAAGCTTCAAAGAACAGTCTGCCTCTCTGTTAGGAACTAATGCAGCTGGTGACTTTAAGTTGAAGCCACTGCTCCTTTACCATTCCAATGATCCTAGGGCCCTTAAGAATTATGCTAAATCTACTCTACTTGTGTCCTATAGATGGAACAATAAAGCCTAGATGACATCACATCTGTTTATAACATAGTTTACTGAGTTATTTATTTATTTATTTTTAATTTTTTACTTTTGAGACAGAGTCTCACTCTGTCGCCTCAGGTAGAGTGCAGTGGCATAATCCCAGCTCACTACTACCTCAAATTCCTGGGCTCAAGTGATCCTCCTGGCTCAGCTTCCCAAGTAGGTGAGATTACAGGTGCAAGCCATGACACGCAGCTACTTTCTCCATTTTTAGTAGAGACGGGGTCTCTTGCTCAGGCTGGTCTCAAACTCCTGCCCTCAAGCAGTGCTCCTGCCTCAAGCCTCCCAGAGTGCTAGGATTACATGCATGAGCCACCACACAAGGCCTACTGAATATTTTAAACCCACTGGTGCAACCTGCTGCTCAGAAAAAGAGGTTCCTTTCAAAATATTACGGCTCATTGGCAATGTACATGGTCACCCAAGAGCTCTGATGGAAATTAATGATGTTTTCATGACTGCTAAGATAATATCTATTCTGTAGCCTGGGGGATCAAGGAGTAATTTGACTTCAAGTTTCATTATAAAACAAATACTTTTCATGAGGCCATAGTTGCCATAGATAATATAATGATTCCTCTGATGGATGTGGGTAAAGTCAATGGCAGCCTTTCTGGAAAGGATTCACCATTCTAGATGCTAGTAAGAACATCTGTGAGTCATGCAAGGGAGTCACAATATCAACATTAAAAGGAGTCTGGAAGTAGTTGTTCCCAGCCCTCAAGGATAACTTTGAGGGGTTCAAGAATTCAGTGGAGGAAGTAACTGCAGATGTGATGGAAATAGGCAGAGAACTGAAATTAGAAGTGAAGTCTGAAGATGTGACTGAATGGCTGCAGTCTCATGGTCAAACTTGAATAGATGAGCATTTGTTTTTTATGGATAAGCAAAGAAAGTGGTATTTTGAGATGGAATCTACTCCCAGTGAAGATGGTGTGAACTTTGTTGAAATGACAGTAAAAGATTTAGAATATTTCATAATCATAGTTGATAAAGCAGTGGCAGCATTTGACGAGATTAATTCTAATTTTGAAAGTTCTACCATGGGTAAAATGCTGTCAAACAGTATCACATGCTACAGAGAAATCTGTCAGGAAAATAAAAGTCAATTGAAGTGACAAACATCAGAGTTGTTCTATTTTCAGAAACTGACACAGCCGCCCCAACCTTCAGCTACCACTACGCTGATCAGTCAGCAGCCATCAACACTGAGGCAACACCCTCCACCAGCAAAAAGATTACAACTTGCTGAAGGCTAAGATGATCATTAATATGTTTTAGGAATAAAGTTTTTAAATTAAGGTATATACTTTGTTTTTTAGACATAATGGTATTGAATATTTAACAGACTCCAGTATAGTGTAGACATAACTTTTGTATGCATGGGGAAACCAACATATTCATGAGACTCACTTAATGCAGTATTTGATATATAGTAGTGATCTGGAACTAAACTCCCATTATCTCCGAGGTATGCCTGTGTACAATACGAGGAGTAGTCCTACTGCAACTGTGGACTTTAGGTATAGATAACGATGCCTCAGGATTGGTGCATCAGTTGTAACAAAAGTCCCACACTACTCCATCACAGGGCCACTGTGACCAGAGGAAAGGGGTGCATGTGAATGGTCCGTATGTTCTAATCAATTTTTTAAAACCTGAAACTGATCTAAAAAATATACTGTACTTAAAAATACAGACAGAAACGATTCCCCTTTAGCCACCTCCTCCCTGACCACCATGGTGTCAGATTCTCTTTTCTCTCCATCCATGGGCCTCCTCTAGCCTGAGCCCTGGTGCCCTCAGGCCCCTAGACTGGCTTGGGCTATGTTTCTACCATACCCCTCTGAGTAAAGATTTTGAGGGCTGTCCCCTCACGAGGATTTCCAAGGGATAAGCAAGGGGGCCCTGAGCCGGTGGGACATAGAGATATATGAGAGTGAGATGCAGTTTAACATAGTATAAGGTCGTGAATTGAGGTCTCCAACAGACCTGCCCTCTACAGAGGCAGATTTCTGAGGATGAGTTTGGAGACTGTTCCCAGGTCCACCTGGCAAGGCATGAGCTATGGATGGCAGGACCACCCAAGGGAAGGGGCCTGGGTCACTGTGTCCCCTCAGAGCTGAGTCGCCACATCCAGGATACTTGGATTGATAGAGGGGACAATGGACCCGCAGAAAATTCTTAAAAACCCTACTCCTTAGAATTGATTTTTCCCGAGTTCTTATGTTTGAAATCCCAGTGTCTTGTTTAACACCTCTGTTGAGACCCTTGATTCCTGTGGCTCTGTGTGTGGGCACTGACCAAACAAAAGGAGAGAGGGAGCCTCAGAGGAGGCCAGTCCCTGGGCCCTTGAGAGGCAAGACCAGGCTTCCTTGCAGCAGAAGGAACCTGGAAATCAGGATAATGGGCCTCCCCCAGGGACGGGGCCACCACGCTGCCCTGACAGGATCGTGTGCAGACATGGAGCTGTGGTATGGCCCAGTTCTGACCCTCTGGCTGTGCTGTAGGACCAGATGGGGCCTGGGTTGTCCCGAGCTATGGGCTGCTATGAGCTCTTTCCACCTCCCTCAAGACACTACATAAGTAATGTCACTTTCTATTTGTGGAGCAAAGTGAGGGACACAGTTTCTTAGAACATGGGTGGCTTCTCTTCCCCCACCCCAAGGGATGCTCTGCCATGGTTGCCTGGCACTTGTTTGTGTTAGTGACAGAACAATCCCTAGGGCCTCCTGAGGTCAGTTGTGGCTCACAGGCCTCAGCAAGCAGAGGCAGAGCTGTGGAGCCATGAAGGGCCTGCTACCCGCACCCAAAATGTCTCCACAACTGCTCTTGGACCAGCTGTGGGCTGTTCTGGTGGTGATGTTCAAAAGCCTGGAGCAAATGCCAGGAGCCCTGCGGTTCTCTGGGCAAGTCCTGGCGTGCACTGCTCTGGTGGTCTTTATAGTGAGGAGAGGCATCTCAGGAAGACGAGGGGAAAAGCTGGCCAAAAGGGGTTCAGCCTGCGGTAAGGTGGACCCAAAAGCCCGAGCCAAGACTGGCCAATGCCAAAGGCTGACGCTGGCCCCTCATCAACCATGGTGGAGGACAGTCCTCTATGGCTCCAAACCTTCTGCTTGGCAGCTCTAAATGGAACGAATACATATTCCTTACAGAGCATGGCTGACTTGCTTAACGAAGGAGAGAAAAGCCAGCCTCCTGAACTTCCCCAGGTGCTGGACACACAACACTTCTCAGTCCCGTCACAGGACGATGGAGATCTTCAGAAGAGGACCGTGGCAGGTTTGGATGACTACAGGGACCTTCAGCAGCAGTGTGAAGAATGGTCCCAGCAAGTCCAGGACAAGGGGAAGAAGGGAAGGCTGGAGAGTGCAAAGGCAGTAAGGATCCAGGCCGAGAGTGGTCGAGTGAGGCAACGGTCATCCCTGGCCCACACCTTGCTCAGCCCCCTGCAGCTGCCCAGCCCTGTGAGTGACCATCCGGAGGACGGGGACATGGAGGTGGAGGGAAACAAGGAAGCAGGACAGTCCGATCACCCAGTGTCTCCACCAGAAGTCTCTCCGAACAGTTTCAGTGACCATGGTGACTTAACTGCATGCTTGGAAAGTCCTAAAGAGGAGATTGGAGAAGTAGCCGGACAACTGCGAAGAAACCAAAAGGAGGGAAGAACTGGAAGAACAAATTGAAACCCTGCAAGCCCAGGAGGCCTCTCTGCAGGAAGACAATGTGCGGCTCGACAGGGAGCTCCAGGAGCTTGAGCTGAAACTGCAAACGCTACCTGCTTTGGAGCAAGAACATGTGATGGGACTTGAGAGGAAATTGACGGAGGAGGAAGTCCACTGCTCGGAGATGCAGAAGAGACTCGCTACCATGTCAGTAATGGTAAACCTCGCTCGGCAGACAAAACACATCTACAAGAAGATGGCTGAGGACGTGGCCCAGGAATTGGAGACACCCACTTCCTTTTATCAGAGGGACATCCTCTTCCATGAGCGTAGAGTGCAGGACAGCTAGATGGCCACTGTGTCCGCTCAGTGTGACGTCAAGTTGCTCAGGAGAGAAAGCAACTACAACAGGCAGAAGCTGGCTGCCCTTGAGGCCACGTTCCAGCCTTTCCCAAGTGGCCCTTTTGCTGCTGGGGCTCCACCCACAGCCCACAGGGGCCTGGAGGTACCAGAGGGACCGTGGGCCATCAGCTCCCCCAGGAGGGAGGAGGGTCGCCTCTGTGAGTGCTCAGGGGTCCAGGGCGACCTTCTGGTTTGATTGTGCTTCCCCTGCAGCCCGATCCTGAAGGCAGCAGCTTCAGCAGAACATCAGCAGGTGCTTCTCCCTCTGAGGGAAACTTTCATTGAACTCTTTTTAGTTAAGTTCCTTAATTCATATTGAAATTATTCTTAATAAAGTTTGATAGCATAATTGTAAAGTAGTATTTTTCAAATATAGATTGTTTAATTCCTATGCATACTGCGTTTCCACACGTCTGGACCCTGTAGAAGTACGTGGTATAAGTATTGTGTTTTGATTTAGATAAAGGGCCCCGCTTACGTAAACATCAGTGAAGTTTGACATGGATAGGGTCGTTTAAAGCAAAGTCCATTTCTGTGCGCTGTGAATGGTTATTAGAAAACAGTATAATTTACCTGAATAAAGTTTGGTTGTAAATAACAATGCAAAAATAGTGTCATAGACACTACTGCCACACCATTTAAAGTCCATCATATTTTTATTACTTTAATCTCACTGTTTGTAGAATAATTGAGGGAGGTTGATATTTTGCAACTATTCTTACTTTGTACTTTTTAAAAATAAAACCTTGTTTTTTTTTTTTTTTAAGGATATTTAGTAATTTTTATTTAAGCATTTTAAAAATATATGCAGTCAAAAATCAGTTTTCCCTTGATGGCAAACACACACTCTCTCTCTCTCTCTCACACACCCCCTGCACCACAGTGCAGACACAGGCAGTCTTAGTTGTTATGTTAAACCTGAGGAAAATGTAAAAATAAAGATAGCTGGGAATATTGAAATAAGGTTTTAAAATAAATGAGAAGGGAGAAGTCCTGCACACTCAATTTGTACATACTCCAAAGACTCCTACATTATCTGTACCCTAAAGGATGGTTACGTCAGGGACAGGACAGAAACTCAACAGGACACTCTGTACCCCATGCATGCAGATCCAGAGACTGTGGTGACATTGCAGACCCTGCCTTGGGGCAGGGCCAAGGGCAAGGACAAGGGGTGGTGAGGGGCCCAGACCTAGCCATGGGACAGCTTCCCTTAGCCTAGGCCTGAAGGGAGCAGGAAGGGGCTGGGTATGGTCTGAGCCCAAGACATAGCTGTTCAGGGCCTTGCAACCCTGCCCCTGCCCTCACTCCTGCTGTCCACCCCTTCACTGCTGGGGCACTGGTCACCAGCACCCAGAGGGCCTGGGCCATGCAGAGGAGTCAACTCAGCTGAGCAGGCCAGAGCAGGCCATAAAAGGGACAGGCCACTGTGGAGCTTGGGCGGCACCTGTGGCTCTATGGAGCGAAAGTGTGGATGTTGCTATATCCCTGCTCATCTCTAGCGTCCACGAGTATCTTTTGAGTTTCTGCCATGTCTTTAGTATGGTGGCAAGTGCTTCGGAGGCGGTGATGGCAAAACAGCCCTAGGAGGCCCAAGGACCACAGAGATCACATCCTGGAGAGGGGCGGGTGGACACTCAAGTCCCAGGGACACACAAGGGTAACACGTGCTCTGCAGACTCTTACAGCAGGGCCAAGGGCAGCCGGAGTGGCTGCAGACCACTGGGAGGGGACATGTCTGCTGAGATTTGAAGGCCAGGAGGTGGCAGGGAATGTCAGGGAATGTCCAGGCAGCAGAATAGGTGGGATCAAGGCCCAAGAGCTCAACTTGGAGGAAGATAGATTCAGAGGAAGATGAGGAAGGGGACGGGAGGGGACACTGATGTGGCTCCAGAGATCTCTCTGGCTGTGGGGGGATGGGTGTAGGTGGGCACAGGATTTGGGGAGGGTCCTGACAGGGCCTTGTGAGAGCACAGGGGGCTCCCCTGGAGAGGTCACCAGGATGGAGAAGTGAGGTTTGAGGGCATGTGGGGCAGGGAAGAGATGTGAAGGATGGCACTCTGAGGTTTCCCACTGACCCTGTGGGGTTGGGACTGCTTTAAATCACCCTTCTTGAAACTTCTGCAGGAGACTGGGAACAAGGCAGTGAGGCAGGCTGTGTCAGCCTCATGAAGCAGGTCTTCTGTGGAATAGTGTGGGTAAGACATGTTCATCTGTAACTTCCCCTTGGTGTCCGCAATCCCTGCTGACCCATGACCAGGTGCCCTCATCTCTCAGGTGCAGAGCCCATGTACATCTGTGCAGGGGTTCTGTTGCCAATTATTCTCTGAGATGGCCCAGATCCACTCCTGACAAGTGCTATTAATAGTTCCTCCCAGTTGACATCCAGTCCATCTCATGTCCCATAGATCCTACCTTCTGTCTCTGTTACCTCTTTTGCACTAACATCCTGGTATTTTGGGGGGCAGTTTCTCCTGGACCAATCCCTTTTAAGGGACTCCTTTCACTCCTGTCCCCTCATCTGTCTCCATGAAGCAGCCAGATTGGACCTTTAACCCAGGTCCTGAGCTTGTAAAGCATAAGGCCAGCACCTGACACGTGTGTGATGAGTGTGCAGCAAACCCTGTCCTGGCCCCATCTCCCTGGCTCTGGGGCATGAAGGGCAAATGTCCCAGTTGCCCTGCTTGTCGCTTGGTTTGTATCTGGCATGTGATAAAGAGCTCCCCTTTTCAGTCTTAAAAGTGTTCCACTTAAGACAGTCAATTAAAAGGTCACAACCTGACGTGGTGGTTCATACTGTAATCCTAGCACTTTGGGAGGTCGAGGCAGGAAGATTGCTTGAGGGCAGGAGTTCAAGACCAGCTCTGAGCAAGAGCGAGACCTTGTTCCTACAAAAAATGGAAAAATTAGCCAGGCGTGATGGCGCACGCCTATAGTCCCAGCTACTAGGGAGGCTGAGGCAGGAGTATCACTCGAGCTCAGAAGTTTGAGGTTGCAGTGATCTATGACGATGCCACTGTACTCTAGTCTGCATGACAGAGAAAGACCCTGTCTCAAAAAAAAAAAAAGTCACAAAATGATGGCTTACCTCAGTTAAACTTTATCAGAATGCGCCGTTTCAAAGTATATATGTAAACTCATAACACATGAAACAATAAAACTTCTAGAAGGAAACAGGAAAAACTCTTCTAGACATTGGCCTTGGCAAAGAATTTATGACTAAGATCCCAAGGGCAAATATAACAACAAAAATAGATAAATGGGACTTAAGAAAATCAAATACCTTCTGCACAGCAAAGGAAATAATCAACAGAGCAAATAGACAACCTACAGAATGGAAGAAAATATTCATAAACTATACATCAGACAAAGGGCTAATATCCAGAATCCATAAAGAACTCAAAAAAATCAGCAATAAAAAAGAACACACAAGCCCATCAAAAGGTGAGCAAAAGACATGAACAGAAGCTTTTCAAATGAAGATAGACAAATGGCCAAAAAAACCTATGAAAAGATGCTCAATATCACTAATTATGAGGGAAATGAAAATTAAAACCACAGTGAGGTACCACCTTACCCCTGTCAGAATCCCCATTATTAAAAAGTCAAAAAACAACAGATATTGGCACAGATGTGGTGAAAAGGAAGCACTTATACGCTGTTGGTGGGAATGTAAACTAGTACAACTACTATGGAAAGCAGTATGGAGATTCCTCAGAGAACTAAAAGTAGACCTACCATTCAATTCAGCAATCCCACTATTGGGTATCTACCCAAAGAATACACTTGCATCCAAATGTTTATCACAGCACAATTCACAATTGCAAAGATATGGAACCCACCCTAAGTGCCTATCAACTGATGAATGGTTAAGGAAAATGTGGTCTCTACATACCATGGGATACTACTCAGCCATGAAAAGGAATGAAATAAGGTCTTTTGCAGAAACTTGGTTGGAACTGGAAACCATCGTCCTAACTGAAATATCTCAAGAATGGGAAAACAAATACCACATATTCTCACTTATATGTGGGAGCTAAATGAGGGATATATATGGTTGTAAAGTGGTGTAATGGATATTGAAAACTAAGAAGGGGCAAGGGTTGGAGGGGATTGAGGGATAAAAATCTACCTGTCAGGTACAATGTACACTATTTTGGTGGCGGGTACATTGAAAGGCCTGAGTTCAGCATGATGCAATTCATCTGTGTAACAAAAACACTTATACTCCATACATTTTTTGAAATTAAAACAAAAAAACCACCTGACTTTAAAAACTTAAAAAAGAGAGGAAAAGGGCATTTCAGTCTGAGAAGATACCGTTAGTAATTGGTATTAGCAATCACACAGGAGGGACATAAGTGCAGGGTTCAGTATATAGAACTCTAGCAAGTACTTTTTTAGTTTTAGTGTAAGATAGATGAAAAATAAAAAATAAAGCTAGATTAGGTGTATTATTTCATCGTATTTATTACCCATAGAATCTTTTATTCCCACAGAGCAGAAGAAAGAAGAGATCTGTTCATGTTTTTCCGAAGCCTACATTTTTTTGTGGAATGGTTTGAGTATCGTAAACGCACATTTAAACATTTCAAGGTAAGGTCTGAAGTCATTGACTTGAAACATATATGGAAAATGAAGCTGGTGTTAATTTGGGGATTCACCCATAACATTCTTAAAGTTTTCCAACAGTAGAAAATATTTTCATTGGCTTCTGGAATTTGCAATTATTTGGAATAAGGGGAGGAGGAGTGCCTTCTTGCAAATCAGTGAATAATTTATGTTATGGAATATCTTAAAAGAAGATAATTATTTTCTAATTTACTTTAAAATGCTCATTTTGAAAAATCAGTCTTTCAAGGGTACTTGAAGTAAAACAATAAATGTTAATAAAGAATATAATCGTAGCAAATTTATCATGTAGCGGTACGATCTTAATTTCCTGAGCCAGACTCTGTATATTCAACTTCATAATTATTTTACATTTTGAGTTTAAATATTGAAGCCTGATTCCACTGAAGTAATGCTTCTTAAGTGTGATATGAGTACTTTAAAGTACTTCTTTTTATTCCCTTTGTTTGATTCAGGCAAAGCTAGAATTATGTTTGGCTTCATTGTAATCTCTCAAGACCTATTCAGTTGGATGGCATCAAATTATTGACAGCAATGGTCCTCCCAAAAACCAATTCTGAAAGAATCAACATAAAATAATATTTCAAGGTTCAGGTTTCCTTGAAAGCCTAGATAGGTCATGACTATTATTTTTAGGACTGATACTAACTCTCCTTTATGTGAGGTTCTTTTTTACTATTGTATTTATTCTATTTGGTTGAGGTAATAAAATGTGTCAAGCCTAGGATTTTCTGCACAAAGAAACACGGGTGGTTCCTGTACTACAGTCCCTTGAGTTCTCATGATTTTGTTATATTTTATCACAAGTAAACAGTTAAATATCTCTGCTTTACAACTGGTAAAATGCAATAATGATTGGGAGTGTGCTGGTAGTTGTCGTAATGAATGAATCACCTAATATTGCTGATTCCTTATGCATTTGATTGGGTAGTAGAAAATGTGAGCTCTAGCCCCCGTTTCCAAGGCTAATTTGACTCTAGGTGCATTTCAGGTTGGTGTAGAAGTATAATTGGTTTGTTTTTCTATGGAGGATGGAGCACTTCTATAAGCTGATCTTTGCTGGTGATAACATTACTAGGATGGACAAAAAAAGTCACATTTTTCTGCAACCATCACTACTATCCTCCAGAACTTTTTCATCATCCCAAATTGAAACATACCCAGTAATCACTAACTCCCCATCCATTCCTCCTCCTGGCCCCTGGTACCACTATTCTATTTTCTGTTTCTATGAATTTGACTCTCCTAGGTACCATATATAAGTGGAATGTCCTTTTTCTGTCTTATTTCACTTTGTATAATGTCCTCAAGGTTTATCCATGTTGTAGCATGCATCAGATTTCCTTTTCTTTTTAAAGCTGAATACTCCATTGTATGTACATACATATTGTTTATACATTCATCTGTTGATGGACACTTGGGTTGTTCCCACTTTTTGTCTGTTGTGAATAAAACTGCTGTGAATGTTGGTGTATAGATGCTTGTTCATGTACTTGCTTTCAATTCTTTTAAGTATAATCGTATACGTAGAAGTGGAATTGCTGTACCATATGGTAATGCTATGTTTAATTTTTTGAAGAACCACATACTCTTTTCCATAGCAGTTGTACCATTTTACATTCCCACCAGCAAAGTGCAAGGATTTTAACTTCTCCACAACCTCTTCAATACTCGTTATTTTCTGTTATTTTGATAACAGCCAACCTAATGGGTATGAAGTGGTATTTTATTGTGGTTTTGATTTGCATTTTCCTAATGATTAGCGACATTGAGCATATTTTCATGTGCTGATTGGCCATTTGTATATCTTTGGAGAAATGTCTATGCAAGTCCTTTGTCTAGTTTTTTAATTGGGTTGTTTTTTATCGTTGAATTTTAGGAGTTCTTTATATATTCTAGATAATTAATTTCTTATCAAATACGTGATTTGCAAATACTTTCTCTGGGTTATCTTTTTACTATCTAGATAGTGTCCTTTTATGGACAAAAGTGAATTTTTTCAAATTTATTTTAAAATTTACTTATTTTTATTGACAATAATTATAAATAGTCATGGGATATTCATAGTGATGTTTTGATACATATAATGTATATTGATCAGCTCAGTGTCCTTTCCCCACTGAATGGTCTTGGTACCCTTGTTGAAAATCATTTAACCATATATGCAGGGATTTATTTTTAGGCTGTTTAGTCTATTCCATTGGTCTATATGTCTAAACTTATGCTAGCGCCACACTGTTTTGATTACTGTATCTTTACAGTAAGTTTTGAAATTAGGGAATGTGAGTCTTCTATCTTTGTTCTTCTTTTCAGGATTCTTTTTTTTATTTCGGAGTCTCTTAAAATTCCATATGAATTTTAGGGTGATCTTTTTTATTTCTGCAAAACCATCATTGGGATTTTGGTGATTGTGTTCAGTCTGCATATGGTTTTGGGTAGTATTGTCATCTTAACAATATTAAATCTTCTAATCCACGAACACAAGATGTCTTTCCTTTTATGTATGTCTTCTTTAGTTTCTTTCAGCAATGTTTGTAAGGAATAAATTATTTTTAATTTTAATCCTCTATTTCTTTAATTATTAGTGGCAAGAATGAAACATTATTTGATATTAATATAATGGAATTGGCATATTTTTACTTTCTCTAATTTTTTCCCCTGATATCTTCTGGATCTTGATGATATAATTTGGCTTGTTTATTTTATCTTATTCTTGCAATTTAAGGTTGTGTATATGAAGGTGTAAGGTTACCGATGTTCATATGGTCTTCTTCTTAGAAGTCCCAAAATTATTTCTTTAATTCTATAATTAAAAAATTAAAGACTTTTTACCAATGCTTTTTCTTCCCAATCATTATTTTATTTAAAACTACTGGCTTTTAAATATTTTTAAATTTGATAGTTATTTTTTAGGGTTTTTCTTGGTAAGTTTTATCATAAAAAGAATATAGTAATACATTATTCTTCTGAAAACTATAGTAGAAACGTGACAGATGTCTCCTCTCACCACTTTCCCTAGTCTTGGTCTTGTTACTGAGACCTTCTTTATCAGGTCTCTATTTTCAGATAAAGTTATAATTTATTTCCATCAATTTATTTAAAATTTCGATAATCTAAATATTCTATTTTTATGAATAAAACAGGAGCCCTCTATTTAGATGGATTTTATTTTGCAATATTTATTGTACTTTCAGTTCAAATATGTTCACTATTGTGCTAGGCACTTTGAAAGTATAAAGCTGTGTTTAGCACTGTCAGTAAGCTTTCAATCATAGGGAAATGAGGCATGTACAAAAAATAATGAGAAAGAGGTATAATAATTATGATCATTAGTTACCAAAATAAGTGACTGAGTTAATAATCATCGTTAGAGTAATAATTGTGGCTGTAAGAGATCACAGATACTTTTATGAAAAATTTTCATCTTGGGGGTCAACCTTGATGAATGGGATAATTAAAAAACGTATATGATATCATGCTAGGTAGGAAAAAAACCAGAAGCAAATGCTTATAAATGGGATAAGTATGTATTCTGGTAATGGTATACAGAGACAACTTGATTCCAATATATAATTTATATTGGACATAATGTTGGTACTTTTATATACACAGTTCAGGCTCATGTTTCTAAAACACTGATAATTTTGTATTTAACTTCAAAGCAATGTGTAGATTAAGACTTTTGAGTGGGGTACAGGCAGAGGAAAGTTATTATAGTAACTTTAATCTGGCAGCACTGAGTCATCATAAATTATCACTATTGAAGATAAGATCGTTAATCTTATCTTAATCATATCAGTTCAAACTGGATATTTAGAAAGAAACGGGATATTTAGAAAGCACAGAAACTTTATTGTAAATATTTAGTTTGTTAGGATGAACATGGGTGTGTATGGCTGGGAAGGTGGTGTGCAGTACACCACAGAATACTGTTTTCTTATGTTTGCACAAATTTATTGATGAGATTCTTATTCCTATAGTGTAAAAGAAAATATTTACAGTTATCTCAGATTTGAAAATCTGTACAGTGGAGACCCTTGTGGCTATCCTCTGAGAAATAGATGAACTTTTTATATTTTCTTATAAGCATACTGGTTTGGGCTTGCTTGACTTTTTAAGGATGTTTTATGGTAGACTTAGAATGTTAATATTTAGATAAAAGAATATGTTTTACAATTTTACTGAAGACATTAGCTGTGTGACCACAAAGCAGAATAACTTTGAATTTCTATATTAGCTCTTTATCAGAGAGTGAAATTCTACTTTATTTGGAAAATTTTACTTAGGTGTGAGAGACTATTACCCTATCTCTCAGGCTAAGTGAAAATATGGTAAAATAGCTGCCTTGATAGGAAGAAAACGAAGTTCCTACTTCAAAAGGAATAATGTATGAATCATAAAAGAAAAATGGGAGATCACTGGAAATATTTAGCTTTTCAAAGTTTTTGGAACATCTGCCTTAAATGCTTTTGGAATACAGTAAAGGCCAGGAAAAACAAACAGTTGAAGGTTTCTTGGACTTATCCTTACATCATTAATAATGGGAATAATGCCTCTCAAATTTGGGTACTTACATAAAAACATGTCTTTTAAATGGTAGTCAGATATAAACTAGAAGGATTTTGTAATGCTGTTTACATATTTTCAATTACTTTGAACACAGAGATTCAGTCTTTTTACTTATTACATGTAAGATTTTTGAACATCCTTAAAACATCAAATTCCTTCATAATGAGATACAAAGTTAATATTAAACCAATACTAATATTCCTTTAGACATTTTTGAAAGATTATAAGTGTGTGTACATTTTAGTTTTATGTTGTATTGATAGAGGTTAAATGTATGACCCTATTGGCAATCTTTTTAAGCAAATAAAACTGTTTGGATGCTTTCCCAGGCTGATTGGATTGCCCTCCAAGCGTATCTCTTCAATGCGGTCCCGAATGTAACTGGTATCATTAGCCTTGCAGAATGTATCATCTGTAATTGAAGTTATGCTGTTAAACTGAAAAATAAGAGGAAAAAAATTGTTCAGGAATCTGAAGTCAACCTTTCATATGCTTTGTGACAGGATCCCACAGAATATTTTATTTAAAAAGTGGTTTTAATATCATGCATACTGTGTATCCTTGTGCAATCTGAGCCTCCTTTTATAAAGCTACAGTATTATTTTGGAAGAACAGACTACTTGCTGTTACTTAGAGTAATATCCATAATTAGTAATAACACAAAGTTCTGAATATAAATAGGATTATACTAGCTGGAGAAAGTATCCTATTCTAGACTGTTAACTCAGAATGGGCACTGTGCCCTTAAATAGTCCAAGGAGTAAAACAAACAAATAGGAATTCTTGTGATACGAAGAGGCCAATTTTAGTTTATTTTCATTCCCTCTTCACCTTTGCATTACTTCAAGATGATGTATTATAAAACCAGCTGAAATCTCCAAAAGCTAATGTTTACCACTCCTTGGAGAAAGAAACAGAAACGGGCGTCTTAGTGTCCCCTCACTTCAAATCCGTGCGTCAGATTAACTACGAGATGCCAAGCATACACCTGGAATCAAATCTGACTCAAGAGCGGACTTCACACCTACACTTCTGGTTCACTCATGCTGC
The DNA here is from genome assembly GCF_000956105.1 of Propithecus coquereli. Lineage (NCBI taxonomy): Eukaryota > Metazoa > Chordata > Mammalia > Primates > Indriidae > Propithecus > Propithecus coquereli. The sequence goes on along the minus strand of NW_012149397.1, from coordinate 2,761,348 downwards.
TCTGGACAGAACCTGGGCTTCTGGGCAGGAGAGTTCGTTTGGCTAAATATTAATGCTTTTAATAAGCATTTAGCTATCACACTACTATAGTGATCTAACCAAAATTTGCACGTGAATAAGTGAGGTTTCCAATGAGTCAAAAGATTTTGACCCATAGGAAATTAAAGTCAGATACTGCGAAAGGAGCCATCATACCTGAAGATGAATTACACGTAGACTTTCTGGTAAATTAAGAGGCACAGATTCCAGGGCATTGTGGTCCAAGTAGAGGAAGGAGAGGTTGTTCAATTTCTGTAACAAAAATTTTGTTTGAGTGTTATCAAGGTGTGTGCATTCCTTCACAGGATTCAAGCAGTCTGTGTGTGTGTGTGTGTGTGTGTGTGTGTGTGTGTAGTGTGGTCATTTACATTCATCTCATCTCTGAATACCCAGCCCTGATACCAACATCTGAGGCCCTTTGAATTAGTCTTGGGAGCAGCTAATGCGATCACTCCCTCCGTGGGATTGAATTTGGACCTTGGTGCTACCCTAATCTCTCCTGTACTTCTGAAGCTTCCCATCTGAGCTCCACCAATTTCTACAAAGGTGGTGCAAAGTAGTTACTTCTAACAGGTGTGTGTGCCTAGCAAGATGTTTCCTGAAGCAATTTATTAAACACTTAGCTTGATACGGTTTTTTTCCTAAGGGCTTTGCGTTGGATTACTCTTAATGATCAGTAACCTATTATTGTATATGACTGTATACTATGACTTCAGGACGTAGTTTCCCTTGACAGTACTCTTTTTTTTTTTTTCCCCTATTAGAAACAGAACATTCTGTTGCCCAGGCTGGAGTGCAGTGGCACCATCATAGGTCACTGTAACTCCGAATTCCTGGGCTCAAGAGATCCTCCCATCTCAGCCTCCTGAGTAGTTAGGATTACAGGCAAGTGCTACCACGCCCACTAATCTTTTTTATTATTATTTTCTGTAGAGACAGGGATCTCTTTATGTTGCCCAGACTGGTCTTGAACCCATGGCCTCAAGTGATCCTCCCACCTTAACCTCCCAAAGTGCTGGGGTTACAGGCGTTAGCTCCTGCACCTGTGCTGACATTACCCTTTTACCTTACCTTTGATATACATCCTTTTTAAATTTTTTAAAATAATTTTTATATGTTTCATTTTATTTTTTATATTTTTAGAGACAGTTTTCTCTGTCACCCACACTGGACTACAGTGGCATAATCATAGCTTACTGAGTAGCTAGAACTACAGGTATATGCCACCATACCTGACCAATTTTTAAAATATTTTGTAGACATGGGATCTTGCTATGTTTCCTAGACTGGTCTTGAACTTGTGGCCTCAAATGATCCTCCCACCTTAGCCTCCCAAAGTGCTGGGATTACAGGCATGAGTCACCATGCCTGTCCTAATCCTTTACACCACATGGGCACTCAGCTCATGTCTTCCCAGTGGGCCTAATTTACATTTTACATGGGTTAGAGTAACCTAATTTTACCAGTACCGTTAAGCAAAACTACAAAGTAGCCAAGTTTATCATTTTTATACCAATTTGTCATGAATCCCTTATGTAATACATATGTAAAACCCAAAATATTCGAACATTCTTTTTGTGAAATGTTGATCATCTCTTATAAGTCTTTAACGTGTCAGTTATTCAAAGACCAACTCAAATTAGTATTTTCAAAGAAGTGAGTATGCTTTTAGAAAGTACCCTAAAAGTCCCTTAATTTCTGAATCCCTTAGCAGAAACATCAGAGAAACTCTGATGTAACTTTAAAATATCCCTTAAAGCTGAAAAAAGATACCTTAAAATGTAAACAAAAAGAAAAGGAAAGAAAAATGGAATATTTTTACATTTTCTAATTGACTGTACATTTGTGGACAGATTATACATTTGTGGGATTATCATAAACGTTATGATAATGAATTTTTGGTAGTTTTAGGACCCTCTATCAGGAGTTATCTTTAGAAGCAACAAACCTTGCCTTTTGAATAAGTTTATGTCTATTGCCAACAGTGGCATGATCATCTCGTCCTTTTATCTAGGGTTATCTTCCAGGACTAGGAATGATATCTCAGAGCTATGGAAATCCTGGGCTGAGGTGGTTACTCCTGTAGACCATGCATTTTGAGATAACCTGGCTACATAAATCAAAGTAAAACATCTTCCTATTTTCCTGCGCAATATTTTCTTGAATTATTAAATTAAAAATATATTTAATCCTCATGTATAGAATTTTGTGTTAGATACCATCATGGAATTCAAAGGAAAGTCTCCCTATAGAATTTTACAGTCCAATATTTTTAAATATTAGAAGTCAAATTCAGTATTTATTTTTGGAACTTTTTCTGGCCTTTGCAAATTGCTGATATTGTAAGGGAAAAAAAATCACGGAGAAAGTCTCATATTGAGTTTTTGTAGACTGTAAAGGCCATGAGGGGGCCAACCGTGTCTGTCTAAATAAATATTTGCTGCGTGAACAGGTGAAAAAATGGGAAACAATATATCCCATGAAACAAGATAAAGGTTATGTATTTTGAGTGCGACATTGGGATAAACTAGGCTGAATGAGCCTAATATAGGATGGCTATTTATTATGTAAATAATATCTTCATTTATTAAATCAAAATAGTTTAAAATTTAATCAAAACAGTTCTAGACCACAGTTTCTCTTTTATCTGTCATCACCAATACTATGTTTAATTTTACTATAAAATACTTACTTTGAATGCATTTGCTTTGATTCCTCTGCTCTTGATTTTGTTATGTTTTGCATTAAATAAAGTGAGCTTGGGAGGAAGAACTGGAAGTTTTAGTAGTTGATTTTCAGCAAGTGAAAGTTCTTCTAACAGAGTAAGTTTTGAAAAAGTACCATCTTCTATGTCTTCTATCAGATTTCCCGTAAAATCAAGTCTTCTTAAGTTAGCTTGAGGGTAAAATATACAAAAAATATGAAGTTAAATTCTCATTGTGTAACTGAAGAAAAACATTTGTTTAACAGATCAAACATCTTTTAATTTTATTGCCTAGTAGAGTGTCTCCAATTAGTAGCTCAGTGAAATTTTGTTGATAGAACACTAAGCATCTCTTTATGCCTGACACTGGTGCCCTTTCTAACTGAATTCCCAGAATCTCAGATTTGGAAGGGATCTTAAAGTTAGTGGAGTCTTTCCATACTTCTCTGTTTGAGTTCCTCAGGATGCTCAGGCAGTTTGAAAGAAATTCTTGTTGCAAATCATAGAAAATAGTCATTACATTTGATTGGATGGAATCACGTATTATTTTTGGATTTTTTGCTGACATGCCGCATTATAATTGTGGATTTGTTGTCTTAATCTTAATCTCTCTATGCCTTAATGCTTAACAACAAAGATAAAAAAGTTCCCTGATTTGTTAGAGTGATACATACTGAGAAATTGAAAAATTCAGTGTGTATGTGTGTGTGTGTGTGTGTGTGTGTGTGTGTGTGTGTAACTTTTGTCTGGGATGATTAGGAAATACGGTTGCTTCTCATTCACAGTAGTCATGTTCTATAAAATCACCACAAACACTAAATTAGTGAATACTGAACCATTATTCCTAGGGGAAATACAGGGTTAGGTTCTTGTGAGCCTCTGATCACACATTTTCATCAACCAATTATTATATAACCTTGTTTCATGTGTTTTTGTTTAAAGATACCTTATTTAATATATATAGTGTTGATTGATTACATTGTGCTGTAACTCATGCCTGAACAAAGCTTATCTAATGTGTTTTCTCTGTAAGGCATGTAACACCCTTCTTGCCCTTAGGAACATTAGACAGCACTTCAATATTATGTTTGGGGTCATTTTAAACAGTGAAATCATAAACAAAAAGCAAAAAAATGTGAAAAACGTGGCATTAAATAGACTGTGAACAGGGCACTTATTTACAGTATGAGGGCTGAAACCAGAAGACAGAGTGTCACCTTGTTTCACCTCAACTGGGAACATGTATGTCAATTAACTCAAAATTTTTGTCACTCTGCTCATGTCTGAATGACTGTGAAAGCATCATATGTATTAATTTTGGGGTTACAAATAAATTTCAGCAGGTAGGTTAATTCACAAATATGGAATCCACAAATAATGAGGCTCAACTATATTTCAGTCCACATTTGGGAGCTACCAGTGGCAACATGGATCCAGTTATGGCTAATCTCATAAATGTGTAGTGGGCCAGTGTGCATTTCTTTGTGTAATTTTCTTCAGAAACACTTGAAAACACAGGAGTCTGGAAAACTGACAAGAAATCAGTGATCCAGGACCGGGGTTTGGTACTACAGAAATGGGGGATTCTGGTGGGCCCATGGCAACACCCTAGTTGGGTTAAGGTTTGATAGAAGTCCAAGATTGCTAACGACTTGGGAAGGAATTAAATACCACTGTTTTCAACACTATTTCCATATTAGAATCATCCAGGGAGTTTGGTTGTTTTTAATGATATTGGCTGGGCCTTAACCAAGACCTGAATTAGAACCTCTGGGAAGTAGGACCTGGTATCAGTATTTTAAAAATACTTCCCTAGATATTTTTAATATGCAGCCAGGCTTGAGAGCCATAAGTTAAAGTAAGAAAAAGCAGTTTCTGTGCTTTAATAGTGAAGGTAAAAAATAAAACATTGTTGTTGGACAAGTATCCCAGTAATATTGGTGCTGCTCACTGTTTGAGGAAAAGGATCTTGAAGTATTGGGGTTGAGAAGATGTAGTTGCCTATATATTAGACAGGTTGTCAACATAGGCACTGAAGTCACTAATAAAGATCACAGAATATGTCTGAATGGAAAAAATTCACCAACAAAGTGATGGATTTTTGTTAAGTATGGTCGATACTTATATACTCCAACAGTGATAACCCTAGATGTGGTAGGCCACAATGATGTGGAAACTTGTGTTTATATGAGTTAAATACTAGCATGAGTTCATACTAATATCTTATTTAACTTACGTATGTCGGCAAAATCTTTGGCAGTCAGCTTTTTAATTTTGTTGAATCGTGCATAAAGATAGGCTGATTCCTTTGGCAAGGGTGGTACAGCATCAATGTCAACTTCTTCACAGTATACGGAGCCACTTAAACAAACACACAACAGGCACGTGGGCATTTCTAAATAGGGAAACAATGTTAAAAAAGTATAAACAGTAGTTTGAAAATATTTGACCTCTAGTGGTAAAATTATTGCTATCGTGAATGCTATTACTAATTTGAAGAGATATTTTACAGAATCATAGGTGATAGCAGGAAAGATATTCAGTCTTGGTAACTTGTGACCTACATTGTGCTTGATAATTCATCAGAATATTGTCTGAGAGTCTGTAATCCACACTCGCTTTTTATTCTGTTTATTGATGATCACTTGACTGCTAAATTGATTGACAGTTATATTTCCTCATTTGAATACCGAAGAAATTCATAAAGCAGGAATTAAGGTAAAGAAAAGCTTGATTTATCAAGTTTGATGTGTGAGAAACATATTTCAGATTGGTGACAGTAGCTAATGTCTTTAGAAACCACTAGTTAAATGAGCAAGCCACTAACTGGAAAATTCGAATTACCATAGGCACTATTAGAATCCCATAACACCCCCAAGTCAGTCATTACATTTACTTGTCAAGCTTCTTTCCTTTCACCTAGAATAGTTCCTTAGTCTTTGTTTTTCATATCTTTCACTTTTTTTGAAAAGTATAGGGCTTTTTTTTCTTTTTAATTTTCTTTTTCTTTTTTAAATTTTCTTTCATTTACTTTTTTTTTTTTTTTTAGAGACAGAGTCTTGCTTTGTTGCCCAGGCTGGTCATAAACTCCTGGCCTTAAGTGATCCTGCCACCTTACCCTCCCAAGTAGCTGGGATTACAGGCATGAGCCATCCCTCCTGGCTTAATTTTATTTTTCAGGGCATTTATTTTGCAGAATGTCTTTGAGTTGGCTGAGGGATCCCTCATTTTTGTCAGGAGTGCCATGGAAATGATGTTGCATCTTCAGTGCCCTGTGTCAGGAGGCACACGATATCTGCTTGTACCATTCATGACAGTATCTTTTGTCGCTTGGTTCAAGTAGTGTCACTCTGTACAGTTACTGTTTTACACCTTGTAATTAATGTGTCCAGTTACTCTACATCCTTGCCAACATTTGGTATGGTCAAGTCTTTTTAATTAGCCATTCAAGTAGTGTATGTTGTGGTATCTCATTGTGTTTTAATTTTCATTTCTCTAATGACTAACAATGTTAGCATCTTTTTATGTGCTTATTTGCCATCCACATATGTTCTTTGGTAAAGTGTCTATTCATATCACCTATTTTTAATTGGAGCTTTATATTATTGTTGAATTATTATAAGGCTATATATTCTACATATAAATCTTTTGTCAGATTTATGTTTTACCCCAATCTTTGACTTGTCTTTTATTTTATTTTTATTTATTTATTTTTTTAGAGACAGGGTCTCACTCTGTCATCTAGGATAGGATGCATTGGCACAATCATACCTCACTACAGCCTCATATTCCTGGGCTCAAACAATTCTCCTGCCTCAACCTCCTAAGTAGCTAGGACTACAGGCACTTGCCACCGTGTCTGGCTAATTTTTTATTTTTATTTTTATTTTTTTGATAGGGACAGGGTCTTGCTATGCTGCCCAGGCTGGTCTGGAACTCCTGGGGTCAAGTGATCCTCCTGCCTCAGCTTCTTAGAGTGCTGAGATTATAGGTGCAATCTTATCAGTGTCTTTTGAAGAGCAAACATTTTAAATTTTAATGAAGAACAGTTGATTCCTATAAAGGATTCTATAAAGTTCATGCTTTTTGTGTTGTATTTAAGAAGTTTTTGCCAATCACTAAGATTTTATCTTTTGTTTTCTTCTAGAAGTTGTATAGTTTAAGCTCTTTACTTATAGATATGGGGTACATTTTGAGATTTTTGCATATGTCAGGAGGGGTCAAGATTCTTTTTTTAATTTTCCTATAGTTGTCTGATTCTTTCAGCACCATTTTTGGAAAAGATTATTCTTTCCCCATTGAATTGTGTGGTCACATTGTCAAAAACCAATTGACTGTATTGTGTAAGCCTATTTCTGGAATGTTATTCTATTCATCTATTTTTTTTATTTTTATGCTAATACTGCGATGTCTTGATTCCTGTACCTTTATAGTAAATCTTAGTAGTATAAATCCTCCAACTTTGTTGTTCTTCAGTGGTGTTTTGACTATACTAGATCCTTTACATTTTCCTATAAATTTTAGAATCAGCTTGTTAATTTAAAAAAAAAAAAAAAGCCTGTTAAGATTTTGATTGTGTTTGTGTCGCATCTATAAATAAATTTGGGAAACATTGACATCTTAATGATATTGAGGTTTACACAACTGAATGCAATCAATATAGTTCTCCTTAGGTTTAGGTCTTTTTCAATTTTTCTCACCAGTATTGTCTAGATTTCAGTGTATAGGTTGTATCTATCTTTTATACATTTATACCTTTTTATTTCATATATTTTGGTGGAGTATTTAAAAAAATTTAAATGTCCTTATTATTCTTCAAGAACTGCCTTATATTATGGCATTACAAGATGTCCCAAACCAATCTTGTATTTTCCCTGCCCCAACTCTGAAATCAGCTATCTCTTTAAGAAGCACTGGTTTCTTTTAGTGGAGAATGGTGTTAGAAACCAAGATCTGGGTCCTAGGTGTGCTCAGTGTTACTGGGATCTCATTGTTTCTAGGCTCTTTCAGCAGAGAGAACTAGGAAATATAAGTGTGTGTATATTTGTCTCTTTCTCCATATATAATAAACAACATGTATATGTATATAAACATATACAACATATATACATATACCACTTGCTCATATATCTACATAAACAGATCATATGCATATATATACACATACACTCAGAGCGATAAACACATCTATATTTCAATATCTCTTTATATATACAAACCATGAGTTAATACTAATATTACCCATTCCAGTCCAACTCCACAGTGGTGTGAATTTTTTTTTTTTTTTGAGACAGGATCTTACTCTGTTGTCTAGACTAGAGTGCAGTGGCATCATCATAGCTCACTGTAACCTCAAACTCCTGAGCTCAAGCAATCCTCCTGCCTCAACCTCTTAAGTAGCTAGGACTATGGGCATGAGCCACCACACCCAGCTTATTTTTCTATTTTTTGCAGAGATGGGGTCTCGCTATGTTGCTCAGACTGGTCTTGAACTCCTGACCTCAAGAGATCCTTCCATCTTGGCTTCCCAAAGTGCTGGGAATTCAGGCATGAACCACTAAACTGGCCCTACAGTGTTCTTTCTAACCTTCTACCTTTCCATATTTGTAATGCTTGCTCTTCTCTAACAATGAGAAACCGAGCTCTCATTATTTACAGTATATTTACTTTACTCAGTTCTAGAACACACATTAAGTAGTTTCAATGTTGCTAACTCATAACACTGTGGAAAACAAATCCGATCACTGGAATTTAGTATTTGTTTATAGTTCTTTTTGTCTTTAGCCTGAAAGTATATAGTCATGTTTAGGCCAGGCACTGTGGCTCATGCCTATAATCCTAGCACTCTGGGAGGCCTAGGCAAGAGGATCTCTTGAGTTCAGGAGTTCAAGGCCAGCCTGAGTCCTGAGCAAGATCGAGACCCCCATGTATACTAAAAACAGAAAAAATTAGTTGGCCATGGTGGTGTGCACCCGTAGTCCCAGCTACTTGGGAGGCTGAGGCAGGAGGATCACTTGAGCCCAGGAGTTTGAGGTTGCAGTGAGCTAGGCTGATGCCACAGCACTCTAGCCCAGGCAACAGACTGAGACTCTGTCTCAAAACAAAATAAAACAAAACAAAAAAAACTGTGTTTAAGGCTTACTTGAATTGGATTTTTTCCTCCTTTAGTGTGTTATACGATTTATTTGAAATACAATTAAGTTTTTATTTTTCTGTTTATATTCCAACTTTGATTCTTTTTACCTTGTCCTTGTTGGTTTTATTTATATATCAATAAGTTTATATTTATTTATATTGCCGGTATAAAACATAGCATCGTTCTGGAAACCAAACCTACACAAAAAATGTATACTCAGAGACGTGACACTCCCTCTCCTGCAATTCTTCTTTGGCCCATGTTTTTTTCCATAGAAACATGCATTTTCTCGTATCCCTTTCTTTCTTATATGAAAGGCAACATATTATAGATACTCTTTTCACTTTGCACTTTGCTTTTTTCACACAGTGTGTTCTGGAAATCACTCTATGTTAGTTCTTAGAGATCTTCCTCATTCATTTTTACATCCACGTTGTAAAGTACATTCTCTTGTGTGGCTGTACCATTGTTTATTCAATTCAGTGTTTGGACATTAGATTATTTATGATATTTTGCAATTGCTAACAATGCTTCAATGATTTTACATTTGTATTTCCTTATTTTGGAGGTGTATCTTCAGGATAAATTTCTTGAAGGTGATGGCTATGTCAAAAGTAAATGAGTGTTTGGTTTTATTAGATATTGCCAAATTCCTATACAAAAGTATTGTACTGATTTGCATTCCTCCTAGCAGTGTATGAAAGTATCTTACCCCACAGCCTTGCTAATGGAATATATTAACATATAGTTATACTTTCATTTTGTCAATCAGGTTAAAAATGGCATCTCAATATAATTTTAATTTACATTACTCTGTGTGTGAGATTGAACATTTTTCTGGGTCAAATCATTTAAATCACTTTGTGAATTGTCTGTTCATATCTTTTGCCCATTTTTCCAATGGAATTTTGGTCAATTTATTTTCCTCGATTTTTAAGAATTTTTTATAAATAAGAGCTATTAGCTCTTTATGTTATCAATTTTTTCTTTATCTAGTTATATTATTTATCTGTAATATATGTTGCAAATATTTCCCCCAGTTTTCAGTTGTCTTTTAAATATGCATTCATGGGGTCAAATTTATTGTTCTTTCCATTATTGTCTCTGGATTTTGAGTCGCCCTACATCGAGATTATTCTCTAGTACTTGTATGGTTTTATCTTATACATTTAGATTCCTGATCTATTTGGAATTTATTTTCCTATGTAAGGTATGGATCTAATTGTATCCCTTTTCAAATAGCTACGTAGTTCTCCCAGCACTGTGTTTTAAAAACACCATTTTTCCTTCAGTGATTTGAGTGGTACCTTTATTGTATACTAAATTTCCATGTGTATTTTTGTTTCTGGACTTTCTATTCTATTCCACTGGTCTTTTTGTCTATTCATATACCAGTATCCCACTTTTTAAGTATAGAGGCTTTTAGAGTAGTTCCTGCATTGTTCAGTGTTTCCCCTATTTGTGTATGTTTGTCCATATGAATTTTGGAGTCAATATTTTTAGCTTTATAAAAAATTTATTGGTAATTTTAGTGGGATTATCTAAAATTCATAAATTTAGAGAGCATTGACATCTTTTTTTTTTTTTTTTTTTTTTTTGAGACACAGTCTCACTGTGTTGCCCGAACTACAGTGCCGTGGCATCAGCCTAGCTCACAGCAACCTCAAACTCCTGGGCTCAAGCGATCAGCCTCCCCAGTAGCTGGGACTGCAGGCATGCACCACCATGCCCGGCTAATTTTTTCTATATATTTTTAGTTGTCTGATTAATTTCTTTCTATTTTTAGTAGAGACGGGGTCTCGCTCTTGCTCAGGCTGGTTTCGAACTCCTGAGCTCAAACAATCTGCCCACCTCGGCTTCCCAGAGTGCTGGGATTACAGACGTGAGCCACCGCGCCCGGCCAAGCATTGACATCTTGATGATATTTAGCGACCCTGTCCAAGAACAAGGAATAAACCAAATACATAGGAACTATTAAGTAGGACTTGTAGTTTGTTCTTTTATGATAAGTTTTCTATTGTTTTAATTGAAATGTACATGATAGTTTTTTATGTATATAGCCATTTCTCTTCTGTGAGTTTCTTGAAGGCAAGAATTATACTTTATTTATCTTGATGCTGTACAGTATATTTGACAAATAATCAGTGTTTCAGTATTTCTTGCATTGATTATATATGGAAAGAAACTCATACTTTGTGGAGGCTAACTGTGGACTAAGCTTTGGTTGTTATTGAATGTTTTTGTTCTACATTTCTCACTCGTAATGTGGGATGACAAATGATGTGCACTCCCAATATACCTGTTTGACTTCATTGCTGGAAATATTCCACTGTTCATATTACCATATCTTGAGGCAATTTTTGATTATTACAAAGAATAAAGTTGCATTGTAGCTATTTTTAAAAGAGACTTTTTGAAAAATAATTAAACGATAGAGTCTTCATACTTACCATCATTTTCTTTTTTGGGGGGTAATGGTGTTATACTCTCATCTTTTTGTAATTGAAGACTTTTCTCATCAGGTATTATCACAGTTTCTTTTTCCTGTTAGAAAAATCAAAGTTTGTTATCTGGTGTGATGAAGTCTAAGTGACTATACAACCTAAGGATCATAGATGACCCTTACCTTCTCGTAGTTACAATCAATGGCATTTATTTTTGCTCCATTAGGATTTTATACATAATCCCATTTCATCATTCATCAAATTATAATGTAAATATTTGTTTAGTTTGTTTTCATCCTAGAGACCATGAGCTCCTTCAGTAAAAGAACCAGTTCTTTTTTATTTTTATATCTCCAATGGCTGAACTCAGTGCTAAGTAAATGTTGAACATATTGAAATTCCAAATGAGAACTAGAAGAGAATTCCCTGAAATGGGGTGAAAATTTTTCTGAGGTGAAACTATTCCTCATGGTTCCTGTCTAAACTGAGTTCCTTGTTCAGATTCTGCCATTTTGAGCAGGACTAGAGCTCCATCCATGTGATGAGAGCTCCAGCCATGTGAAATACTGATTAAGGTCTTTTGGTCTCTTCCAGGGGTGACCTTTTAATTACCTATATGCCTCCATTGAGCCCTGACTCTTGGAACTCTTATTGCAGCCTACCACCCTGCTCAGACCACTGGTATAGGCCATTAACTGAGGGAATTGAGGTCAATATCATTAACTCTCTCTCTTTTCTGTTCTTGTAGAATACATTTTCTCCCATTAGATTCCAGAGTATTACGTGGTATCCTATTCTTTCTACCCTTTGTAAGCATGTTCCGCTTTAGTCTCAGTCTTGACTCCTGACTCTGCCCTTCACCTTCATTCTCTCATCTGTGTGCTGGTTGAACATCCTCCCTCCACTCTGCATTTATAAATCAAGTCTTGTTGAATTCTACTCCATTCCACAAATATCTTAGTTCCTGCATTTGTATTAAGATAGAGAAACTTCTAAAGCCCTGTAAAGAGAAGAAGCAGAGAGAAAATAATCTCTAAAGTTATTACTTTTTAGGGAACAGGAAACTTTGAAAGTGTTTTTGATAGATTCAAATCATCCAAGTGAGCCAATAGCTTATGTTATAATAAGCTGCTTTTTTTTTTAATATAACTTGAAGCTATGACTAGCCTATCTCTTTTGTCTTAATAATGGGCAAAAATAATGTCACCATATTAACTAACTCCATTGAAAGAAACTGTGGTATTAACATTTGCTTATTGTGTACCCCATAAAAAAGAGGAGAAAGTAGCATTTATAACTGGTCAATCTTAAAATCTTTACTATTTAATTTATAGTGGAAAAGAACTTCTGACACAATCAGTATTATTATATATTTGGCTGCATTTCTCGTTTTCCGTTATTGGTATATGTGTTTGTGTGTGACACACACAGTGGGTAACAGATACTTATGTGCTGTATTAACTTTTCCCTTACCCAGCATTCATTTCTGTGTGCCAAGAAAACCATAAGTAATTACTTTGCCCATAAAGGTGGGGTATGAATGATGTGGTATAAAAGTCATCCCTGCAGAGTATTAACTCAATCACAGTTACAGTAACTTAGTACAAATTGATAGAGGGTATAAACTGTTAAAATTGATTAAAAGAGAAAGCTCTATATTAAGTAATTTTTCATTTTTTGGTACTATCTGTAATTGGCATATATAAATTATTGTGAAATGCTATAGATAGCAAAATACCTCTTCTATTTAGTTCCTTAAACCATTTTTCTCTAAAACAATACATTTTAACCTGATAATTCATCTTTATTTCTCCTAATACACATTTCTCCTAATTTATTTTTGAGGCAATGTAATATACATATATAGGACATTGTGTAAAATTACTTAACGTATAAATTGCAACTGGTCAGGCATCATCTTAAAATCTAGTTTTCCTTCAATTTTATTTTTTGGTTACTGAAGATATTGTTTGGTTACTGTAGATACTGTTTATTAATTTGGGAGGCATGCATACTCTGAAAATACAATCTCAGGGACAATTATTATGAATTACTCTGAATCATTTAAAGAGCTTTTCCTTTCCCCTTACCTTATCAGACACATTCAGGAAAACAAAAACATGCATTTAAATGGGCACTATTTTAGAAGCTAAATTTAGAGTAGAAATAAAGTACCTTAATATTTTTTCCATCCAGGTATTTATCCTCATAATCTTGGCTAAATATACTTTCTTCAAAATTGTCTGTTCCATAGTCATAGATAATGCGTGGGTCCTGCTGAGTTGGTGGTGCTGGCTTTATCAGAGGCACAAATAGTAACAGGAGAAGTGTAGACTGCAGAGTCTTCATTTTAGCAAAAGTCAAGGTGACTGGAAGGTAATAAACTAGTGGCCTGCTGACTGTGGGAGAAAACTCTCTTTTTCCCTGGAAATAAAAATGCAGACCATCGAAGCAATATTTAAAAGCTTAGAGGATGTTTTGGCAGGGTGTACGCAGTAGGGGCCAGAGAACAAGTATTTAACCCTTAGTGATCTTTAATTAGATGCTAACAGTTTTTATATATCAGTGAACATTCTGAAAAATAGTTTTCTATCTTCTCTATCAAAAATCCAAGAAATGTTGATAATTTTTCTTAATAATTATGTGCCTTGAAAAGAGGTACAGATATACAATTGAAATCTACTTAGGATACCTATAGTATAAATAGTTAAAATGAAGACCCAAGATCCTGTCTCATATAAGTTAAAAATATCATATTTCAACTTTGCTACTTTGTAAGACCTCTTGATTTGTATTGGTATGAACAGAAACAAGTTCCAAGAAAGTTTTAAAGCTTAAACCTTAAATTTAACATTATGAAAAATAGTCATTAACACTTACCTTTAGGTGGTACAGAATATAGGAAAAGTCATATGTCTTTTATTTTCTTGGTTTTGTAATTTTAATTACAAATTTTTTTCACTCTTCTTAGTTAATGGTATTTTTTAAATTTACACTATGAAAACTGAAAAATTAATATTGCACACTAGAGGAAATACAGAACTTTAATCAAGGAACTTTGAGGAATGTAATGGAAAGGATTCCTTTAGGCTTATCAGTGGATTTTATCTGGTAGATGCACATTTCAGACTTTTTCTTAAGTAACTTCAAACAGAATCACTCAGTTGCTGATGCTGCATTATAGATGCCAATTTGTCAAAACTCCAGTGGTTGAAAATGAAGAATAAAATGCATCTGTGACTTTTGCAGCACCCCATTCTTGCCTGCATGGATATTAAAGTTATACAATGATACACATAAGTACTTGTTAAAAGTTGTTTGAGGTAACTGAAACTTAAACAAATTAGAGATGGCCTTTACATTTATTAAGGCTATTAGATGAGTTATACTTTAGCAAACAATATTTAAAATAATATGTGAAAAACAAGCCTACCGTTGTAGCAGTTTTGAAGTTTTTTGTGGTTTTCTTCAATAGATGTTCATGCCTGTGCATTAGCCCCAAGTGGGAGGGTGAATGAGGAAAGCTGTGGATTGATTTCAAACTGCTGAATAAAATTTCAGGGCCCAACAGCTTTAAGAGCAGTTTCCATGTGGTAGAGATTTTTGCCAACATTCTTTCTCTAGGGTGAAATGCAGTGTGTTGTACTAGAGAACTGTGCCTAAGATATTTGTAACTGTTGCACTCAGTCTGCTTTCACTGATTGACTGTAAACTTGTGTCATTTTATTATTGTATAATAAACACTAATGTTTTCACAAAGATTAGTTTATGAAAATGATATAGTTATAAAATCATGCTTCTCATTTTGGTAATTTCCCAGGAGATAAAACATCTGCTATTTGAATGAAATAGAACACCAAAAAAAGCATAGTTTAAGCTCTTAATTTTATGAGGACTAAAAATGTTGTCCTAATACTATAATTAATATAAAGCCAAGAAATTTCCAATGTAAGAATTAGTTGTAGCACTAATTTGTTTATAGTTTTGTCATTTGGGTTTTTTTTCTCCCCTTTATTTTAATTACATGTAACAAAAACCCAAGCATGAGAATTGCCTTTTTAAAAATAAATTTGATTTATAATTTTGGGGGTTGATAGTTAAATATTTTTGTTTGCTGCATGAAGGAAACTTTATACAAATTATTTTAATATTACATTTGATTTTAAATGTTAAAGTGGTATTGTAGATACCATACAAGCATCTTTAAAGATTGATTTTAAAAAAACGATTCACATTTATTTTTATTACTCTTTGGTGCTTTTAGCAATCACAGTAACATTTCTCTCTCCTCTAAGCTAAACATTTAACAAGCATGGATAAATACCCGTTCTCTTTTCTAGTCAAAATTTGTTTTAGAGCCTTTCAAATCAAAGCTCAAATAAACTAAGACTTTAATAATCAAGTTTTTATTTGAATGTGAATTATTTTAAATTTAGTTGTGATCCTCTCTGGTTTTGGTTGATATAAATTGTTGGTTTTATAGCTTTAAAAATAAAATAAAACTTTTTTAAGTCTTTGAAATATGTAATAATGAAACAGCAGACATTAATTTGTTTTGTATTATATAGCAAGTTAACAAGATGTTGAGAAGCTGGATAGATACCATATTTCATATTTAGAGAATCTTAGAGAGTCATTGTTTCATTAACACATTAACTGCCACACTAGAAAAAAAAATTTTCCCTGGGACCGTGATGTTTTAGTAAAACAAAACAATCCTTTCTAATTTGTTATTTTTTATTGTTTTCTGTGCATGAGTTATATGCAACACAATCCACATTTTTAGAATTAAATTGTCAATATTAATTGTAACAATAAGAACATTAATAAGTAAGATTTTCACCAACCAACCGCAGGGTTTTGCATCACGAGGGCCTGGGCTCAAAACTAGCCTGAGTTAAATACAGCCCACTTGGCAGTCAATGTGTTAATGGTAGAGTTTGATACTTTACACTATAGAAAATTATTTTATGGATTATAACAGCTTTCCTCGAAAAGTTATGACCAATGAACACAATTTTATTAGCGTTCATTCATTCATTTAATAAATTCATTTAATAGTATTCATTTAATATTGAGCACCATTACTATGCTAGACTTACAGACAAGTAAACTCAGGTAAGCAAAACTGTTTCTTCCCCCCAGGAACTTTTATAGTCTCCAAGTCAGCAGGAAAGGCAGCAAACAAGCAACTAGAACGCCCAGTGGGGCTTGCTATACAGAAATATGCAAAGGGTTCTGTGATAAACTGGAAGAGGCCACAAACCTTGACCAGGTGAGGTCAAGGAGGCTGCACTCAAGCTGACTTCTATAGAGAGTATAGGAGAAGAGGGTAGGGGCAGATGGTGAAATGTTCTTGGCAAGGGGAGAATTATATGGGAGGGAAGGATGGGGATAGATCACTTAGAAAATCTTTTTGCATATGGCTGGAGCTTGGAGGGAGAGACAAAAGAAGTGAGGGGGGTGGACCATATTAAGAAATGTGACTACACAGGGGAATAGAGGTTAGATTAAGGAGAATCTTTTATATCCTGCTAACGTGTTTGGGCTTTGGTCTGTAGTCCATGAGAGATCACTGAGAAATTTTTAAGCCAGTGAGTGATGTGATCCTATTTGCATTTTAGAAATATCCCTCTTCTTTTGCATGTCTAAACATTACCACTGTTTGCCTATTGTCATGGTTATCTATTACTATGTAAGAAATTAGCACAAATTAGTGGCTTAATTAAATAACATCTCACATTTTCTGTGGGTCAGGAGTTTGGCATGACTTTGCTTGATTGTCTGCTTTAGGATCTGCCATCAGAGTGCAGCTGAGACTGCAGCCTCACTTCAGGGGTTGAGAGGGGAGGATCCACTTATAAATCCATGTGGTTGTTGGCAGCATTTGGTTCCTTGCACGATGTGGGACTAAGGGCCTAGTTTCCTGGTGGTTGTTGACTGAAGGCTTCCCTCAGTTCCTTGCAACGTGACTTTCTCTGCAGTGCAGCTCACAACATGGCAGCTTGCTTCCTCACAGCCAGAGAGGGAGATAGTCTTCTGGCAAGACAGGCATCACAGTCTTTTGTAGCAATTACATATACATAATCACATATGTACCATCAGCTTTGCCATATTCTATTGGTTAGAAGCAAGTCACAGGTCACACCCACACTGAAGGGGAGGTGATTATGCAAGGCACGAGTCTGGAAATATCTAGAATTGCACTGGAAAATAAACAGACCTACACTCCTGCCCATAGTTAGCCAAACTGTAAAGTTTGCAGGCAAATTTCCCCAAACCAGCCTCACTTCTGATACCAGTAGCAAGTTCAGGGGATTCCCAGAACCAGACTTACATTTCATAATTCCTTAGAAGGATTCTCAGAACTCACTGAAGGCTATTATACTCATCGTTATGGTTTATATAGGGAAAGGATACACAAAAATTAGCCAAAGGAAGAGATGCATAGGGCGGAATCTGGGCCGGTCCAATCATGAACCTTTCATTGTTCTCAGGATGCATTACCCTTCTGGCATTGGTATGTGACAGTGTACATGGAGCATTGCCAACCAGGAAAGCTCATCCAAGCCTCAGTGTTCAGAGCTTTTAATGGGGCTTGATTGATTGAATAATTGAATGATTGTCCACATGGTTGAACTCAACCTTCAGGTCCACTGATACTGCATAACCTATCCTACATCACATGGTTGGTCTTTCTGGCATGGCCACCGCATCCTTAGACTATTGGGTGTGGCTGATCCCACCCTAAACAAAGACACTCCTATCAGAAGTGACATAGGGTCACCTCCCAGAAGCCAAGGCAAAGCCCAGACCTTTCTGTAGGCAAAGCCAAAATCTTTACTATACAGTTCCCAGTGTAAAATGTTTGAAACTGTAGGTTATTTTCTATTCCAGAAAGAAGTGTTATATCCTGATAGAAAGCTATTTAGCTTTTTACTATACAGTAATAAAAGATGAAAACCGCTTAATGCCCAAGAGCAGGCATTGTGTCCAAAAATGAAAGAGTTTTCTCTGTGGAGTTCTTTTGGGTGACTCTATTATATTATCCTTGGTGTCTTACAGATGTTTTATTTTTTGAGGGTGTACCATTGATCTGTTGGTTCTTTCTCCTAATTGTTTCTCAGTAGTAGGCAACCAAAAAATGTGTTGAGTGGAATTGAGTTTTTGAAAAAAGAGTTTTCTGGGAAAGAGTATCTTTTTGGAAGTGGTTTAATCCTACTGATAGAGACCGTATAACTACAAAGTTGATTAGCTTTCAACAAAGGGTACAAGCCAGAAGAGTCTTTTCTCCATCTTCATCCTTTAACTTTATAGGAAATAATTTAGTTTTGGAGTCAGAACATGTAAGTTCTAGTTTTGATTCTGTCATTAACCTCCCCTTGATCTTGGGCACCTCCTTTAACTTCTATAGGCCTCAGTTTCTTTATCTATTGGACTAGAGCCTAGTTACTACAGAGTTTCTCAGCCTCCACACTATAGACATTTTGGACCCAAAATTCTTTGTTGTAGAACTGTCCTGTGCACTATAGGCTGTTTAGCAGCACCCGTCCCTTCCATTGTGACAACCAAAAATGTCTCCAGACATGTCAGTTGTCCCTTGGGGGCAAAATCGCTCCTGTTGAAAACTGCTGAGTTGCTAGATACTTATAGACCCTTTCTAATTCAACATTCTTATGGAAAGTCTGTGATTTGGATCGCTATCTCAAATCTCATGCTCAAAGCCTAGTCATTTGTTCAAACGAGAGAGATGAGAACCAAAGTACTTCCCAGAGTAAAAAGTGAAATTTAAATGGAGGGGAATTATTACTCAATGTAAGGAATAGTTCATAGTGAAAATGTATCGTATTTGCAATTTAGTTTTTCTCAGTAGTACATAATTCTCTATAGAGAATTCACAGCCTAAACACATAAAGTGATGCTAGATGTGTCCATGATGTTGTGATATTTGTAACTAGACATAGCTATAACTTGGCATAGTTATATCTATTTAGGAAATTGGAGCATATAAGGAACTTTGGATTTTTTGCTGTTGTGATTTAATTTCATTTCCAGCTGCTCTTATTCTTTATTTCCAAGATTTAGAAAAAATAGATTTGGAATGAGGAAACCAGGGTTTTAGTTCTAGCCATCCTTTGGGACATATGAATTCTTAAAACAGAAAAAGTATATAGAAGAGACAAGTTTTATTTCTTCTACTTTGTTGTTTTCCCCATGGAGCTAGTTAAGTGTGTTATGTGATATGCATACATCTGTATTTTAGTTTAGTGGTCCCAACTTGAGTAATAAAGTGAAAACGTATAGTGTTTCAGGTATTAAATAATGTTTAAACATAGGCTAAACATTCTCCATCAGTATTATTTATGAAATATCCTTTTGAAAATATCCTTTCTAAAAGCTAAATGTATATTCATTATACATTTGCATGTTAATTAAGCTTGGATTTATGGTATGGTTTGGATTTGTTAATGGTTACAAATAGTTCAGCCTATTAGCTAATATAACTGAGTACTTTGTGGTATAAGGAGAAAAGTAATAAATGAATTTTCATGTTTTTCCTGTTATAAATATCAAATCAACTGGTTTAATCTGTAGCTCTGATATGTAACTATGCAATCTTGATGTACTAGTTGAAGAAAATACTTTATTCTTCATTTTCTCTAAGGAAAGCATTGGGGTTTTTGTTTTGCTTTTAATAAGAAATACTTTGGTGGGTTTGAGTTAGGACATTTTCAAATAACAAAAAATGGTTAAGCTGCCTCCTCATTGGGCCCTGATCTGGAGGACATTTTGGGATGCATTTACTTACACACAGCTTTGGAGGGAGGAGCCAGAGCAGAATTGAACTGTTATTCCTAATATACAGGAGGAGTTTGGCCACACTCTGGGGCAGAGAAGCCAGCAGCCCAGTGCCTTGTGAGGGGGATGGAAGAAACCCTGCCGTCCTCACCCTGGTGGGCCATCCAGAAGGGTGCTTTGGAAAGTTGAACTATACAGTAGTGACTTTGAATTTGTTTGTTGTGGAGTATGTGATTTAAGCACCCTAATGAAACCCTTATTAAAGTCTGTCTTATCTGCTAATATTTTGTGCAAGTAGAATGTTGGAAGGAATCCAAAGAGATGCTGACTCCATTCTGTGTGCGGGAAAGCCAGTGTGAGCAGCTGGGAGTGTGCAGCACCTGGATCTGTGTGTGAGCTCCTGGGCGAGACATGCTGGAATGAGAGTTACAGTTTATTGGATATCTCCAACTGGCATGCACGTTAAGTGCTTTGTTATATCCATGATTTCTCTTTATCTTTATGACAACCATATGAGAATCATCTTCCTTTAAAAATGAGGAAAGGGAAGCTTAGAGAAGCTAAATAACCAAAGTAACCTAGCTTATAAGTATAGTCAGGCTTTATATCAATGTACATCTAATATCAAATTCCTTGTTTTTTGAATTACTGAATCGTGCATTTTTATTCTTTGTTAAGGCTGTTCTTTGAGAATTAAAGTGTATTTTATTAATTTATGAGGAGATAAAAATCGAAACTTCAGAATTCCAGAAATTGGAGGGTTTTTAATTTTTTAAACTATGCAAGAGGTAAAACGAGTAATTACCATGTCTTTATATTGGTCCCAGTCAAGAGCTTATTCTCTCCACTTCTGCCAATCAGTTTCTATCACACAGCAATCAATTCTTCCTGGGAGACATCAACAGCTTTACCAGGTCCTCTCCAGATGTGAAAGTTATGGTATCCCTGCTCACACTGTTTTTATAGTTGCTGCCATTTTGCATTTTATTTCTTTCTTGCTTATGTTAGAATGAGTTGTTCAATCTTTTCTTTATTAAATTTTAAAGATAATTTTATTCTTTTATTTATTTAGAATTGGAGTCTTTCTTTGTCTCCCTGGGTGGAGTAGAGTGGTACCATCATAGCTTACTGTAGCCTTGAACTCCAGGTCTCAAATGATCCTCCCTCCTTATCCTCCAGAGTAACTGGGACTATAGGCACACACCACCATGCCCAGCTAGCTTTATTGAATTTTTAAAATAACTGCTTTATTGAGATAATTCACATCCAATACAATTTATCCTTTTAAAGCATACAATTCAATAGTAGTTAGTATTTGTGGACTTGTACAACTGTCACCACAATCAATTTTATCAATTTTAGAACATTTTCATCACCCTAAAAAAGAAACCCTATACACGTTAATAGTCACTCCTCACTTTCTCCAATTCCCATCCCCCTAGCCTTAGGCAGTCAATAGTCTTTTTGTCTCTATAGCTTTCCCTATTCTGGACATTTCCTATAAATGGCATTAGACAGTATGTGTTCTTTTATGACAGGCTTCTTTCACTGAGCATGGTTTCAAGGTTCATCCATGTTGTAGGATGTGTCAGTTCTTCATTACTTATTATTGCTGAATAATATTCTATTGTGTAGATATACCCATTGATCAATTGATGGACATTTGAGTGGTTTCCACTTTTTGTCTCTTAGGGATAATGCCGATATGGACATTCATACACAAATTTTTGTGTGAACGTTTATTCGGTTCTCTTGGGTATATACCTAGGAGTGGAATTGCTGTGTTATATGTACTCTAACTTTTTAAAGAATTGCCAGACTGCTTTCCAAAGCAGCTGCACCATTTTATACTCCTTTCAGCAGTGTATGAGGGTTCTCATTTTTTCACCTCCTCACCAATACTTGTTACTTGTCTGTCTTTTGATTTCAGCCATCCTGGTGAGTGCGAAGTGGTATCTGATATGATGGCTCCTCATTAAATTTTAAATTGCTCTAGGTTAGAAGTAGTCATATCTTTGTCTACTGAAACATCCATGGTATTTTCCACATACTAGTTCTTAATAAATGTTTGAATTTATAACCTTGTTTTTAAAAATTTCAAGAAAAAGGGAGGTGATCCTTAAATTTTTTTTTTTTTTTTTTTTTTTTTACCTCTGTTGAAAGTGTGCTTTGCCCACATTACTAGCATTTTACTCTTACCTTTACTTTCACACTTATATCTTAGGGTGTCACAATTGCACATTGTGCTCCATTTCTTTATTCCTCATTGCTTACCCCTGTATACCCAGTGACTTTGTGAATGTTGATTGAATGAATGGAGTTTTTTTCATATTCATTCTGGATCATTGAAGTTGTCCCTAGGGGCAGGTGGGCCTTTTTGTTCTGATAATGCTAATAACTTACTCAAAGATGTAAAGAGCATTAAAGGCTTCAGTTAAAACTGGTATCTCCAGAAAAATAAAGATTCAAAAGCTTGAAAACTACTTCTAAAATGCAGTTTTGCTGATCTGTCACATGTTGGCTGAATTGTTATTTGTTTTTAGGTTCCCTGTATAAGTGGCTCCAGATTTGTATTTGTCCCTCATCTAAGGAATTCTATGAAATATTAGCCTGATAAATCAAGAGAGTTCATCACAACAGTTAATCTTCGTAGTAAGGCTTACTTAAAATACTTCAAAATTATAGATTAAAGAAAAAGTGATTTTTAAGGTTTTAAAGAAGATGTTAAAACCTGTTGTTCACATTTTAAGGGAACTATGTTTAACTTTAGCATTATGTAGATACTCCAAATGTAAATAAACATTGGCTGATAAGAATTATATGTTTCTAATGTATTGTGCTAGGAAAACAGAGGTATCTAATGATATTAATAGAACTTTATTTTATTAATACCAACATAAATTTAACCTTGTAAACAAAGCAGTTATTTATTAGCACATTTTTATGTAACTAAAAGAGACCTTTCTCTGGTTGAATTTACTATAATATAAAAACATTTATCCCAGTTAAAATGGAACACAATAAAGATTGTTTTGAACAGTTGGTAAAATTTGGTAAAATACACATTACAATGAGATAATTTGTTATTTTTTAGTTATCTAAATATAGGCTTTATAATTTTGTTACTTGGGTGCTCTGAGAACAAAATTAGTCGATTTAAGAAATCTGTATGCCTTACATGCCTTGGTAGGGTCGCCTCTTGAAAATCAAAACTATTCTATACTCTAAATGATGAGCCGGGGGGTGGATGTCATAGTGATGAGATCAAAAAAGTACAAGTGTGAAAGCTTTTCTGGAGATGAAGTAAAAAAAAAAAAAAAAAAAAAATCTACTCCTTCAATGAATTCTTGTTACATTAATGTGACTGTCATTCAAATACATATTGTCCTCAGAATGATCAAAAGGTCATGGCTTCCAGATCTCTACTGCTAATGCTACTTCCTTCATCATTCTTAGAAAAATTACTGATAATAGAAATGGCATACTCACTTTTTTACAATTTGATGGTATTTCCATGTTTAAAAAGAGTATAGGAAACCTTAATGGTTTCTTTATATTCCTAAAGATTTGTATTATTTTGAGTAAGTTCTAATACTATGTAGTGATGGAGATGTCACCAACAACTTAAATTCAATTCTGATCTTATACATAATTCTAAATATATTACTTTGAGCAATACATGTGTAGTTAGATTTACCATATTGAGTAGTAAAGTTTTGTGAAGTCACAAATGTATACCTGTTTAGTTTCTTGCCATTCTTGAATTTAATAATAATGAGGGTCAAAGTGCCCTTCTGCTGCTGCTGCTTCTTGGTCCTCGTGAGCTCCATCAGAATTATCATGATCATCACTATCATCATCATCATCATCTTGAAATCTCCTGAAAACCTGTGTTTTCAGTTGTATTGTTTGACCATGAGTGCTTCTTTGTTCACCATAGTAAATAGTATGTAAATGAGGGAAGCAAAAGAAAATGTATGAGCTTATTGGTTCTTGTAGCTTATTTTGGTCCACACGAAGGTATGTTAAATGGTGGAGATGTAGCAGGTCAATAGATGGACACATCATTGTAACATTGATCTCTGAAAAATACAAATTAAAAATTAATCCTGCATTATATCCATAATTCTATGTTGGATTTTATGTTATATGGGATATAATTTTATTAATTAAAATACTTATAGGTGTAATTAGGTTTAATTTTTTTACATTAATCAAATAATAAAATGAAGAAAATAAATTATAAATGAGTTTTATAGTGCCAGAATAAACATGCCTTCATTGGCTTTTCTAATTTAAGTAATAAATTCTTAGTAGAACAATCTCAAGAAAAAAAGTAAAAATCAACTACAGTCCCACTACTTGGGATAGTAATATTTCTTCATATGCTGTATAGTATTATTTCTCAATATTCAAGGTGATAAAATTTAATAAAAAGGACTATAAACTGAATAGCACACCTTTCTCTGGGGCCAATTTATTTCATTTCCTTAGCCAACTTCAAAACAACCATTTTCAGCAATGTCTAAAGCATAAATTGTTAAAGATTGTTTCTTTAAAAAGTCAAAATATCATTTTTTCTCTCTTTAGAAAACAAAATTGTACATACTTTCTATTTCATTATTTTCTAGGTATAGGTGTTCCAAATTTCTTGGAATGTAGAGTGCTTGCTTCAATTTGTTGTGTCCAACGTTGAGCTCTATAAGGTTGGAAAGATTAAAAATATTATATGGGATGTCTTGCAGTTTGTTGTGTGACATTCTTAGAGCATGAAGTTTTGGAAGTTTGTCGAAGTATTTTTCTGGTATAGAAGAAATTGAATTATTTTCTAAAGATAGATACATAAGTGAAGAAGGCAAACCAGGAGGCATTGATTCTAATCTGTTATTACATAGGTTCAGCTGCATTAATTTTTCCATTTTGGCAAGGATTTTGTCTTTTAACACAGAATCATGAAGACGATTATAACACAAGTCAAGCATGGTTAAGTTTACTAGACCGTCCATGGCATTTGTCTGCAGTGTGGAGATTTCATTGTAACCAAGAAGGAGTCTTTCCAGAGATTTAGGAAGAGGAAATGGAAATTCTTCTAAATTGTTATGTTCTAGATGAAGTTGTAGTAGATTTGAAAACTTAGCAAACACACCGTAATCAATCTTTTGAGATTTAATTTTGTTGTGGCTGAGGTTAATTTCTTTAAGATAAGTTGCATTGATGAATGAATTTGTGGTCACAGCCTCGATTTCATTGAACTGAAGGTAGAGTTGCTGAATATGCATCGGAATATTCGGGATAGTCTTGAGTTTGCGATTGTCACAGTACATTGATGATGGAAAGTCAATTGGACAGAAGCATTCACTGGCACAGCCTAAAGTATACCGATGAAAAGGAACTCCATATTCTACACTTTGATGAAATTGGAATTCTGTTTGGTAATCATCATCCAGGTCTTGGTCATAGTCTTCATCCCATTGATAAGTTTCATATTGGCAATATACTTTGACTCCAAAAAAGAAGAAAATGACACATATTGGACTTAAAAAGCCCATTTTCTTTTTTTTTTTTTTTGTCTTGTCCTATTGCAAGGAGAAAAGGAAATATATTGTAAAAAAAGTGAGTAAACTCAGAATAATTCTTGTATAAATTGACAATTATATAAAATGTATTATACTTATATCTGTATATAAAAGAATATCCAGAAAGAATGGGTAGTGCTCAAACCAAAATTAATGTTGTTTAAGTACCAGTGAGGTGGAATTTTTTTTTTTAAAGTCATATATTATGGCTCACACCTACAATCCCAGTGTTTAGTAAGGCCAAGCCGGAAGGATCGCTAGAGGCAACTAGTTCGAGACTACTCTGGCCAACAGAGTGAGACCTCATCTCTACAAAAACAATTTAAAAAATTAGCTAGGCTTGGTGGCACATTTCTATTGCTCTAACTACTCAGGAGGTTTAGGTGGGAGGTTCGCTTGAGCTCATTTGTTCAAGGCTACAGTGAGCTATGATCACCCCACTGCACTCCGACCTGGGCAACAGAGCAAGATTCTGTCTCTAAAAAAAAAAAATAAAAAGTCATATATTGCACTGAACCACAGTCAAAAGCCTGCTGTTCTAGACTTCCTACTAAGTAATCATCTTTTAAGAGAATCTGTTTATGATGCTTACTAGAGTAGAGATATATAATGATAGCATGACATTACTCAACTACAGTCTGGTCATCCCTCTGCTATAAATACTGGATGTTCTTACAAGCTACTCAGTCCTTTAATGATGATCACTACCTGTGAGAAGAGAGACCTATATTTAGCTTTTGCCTAGGAGATTCTACAACTTTTATTTGCTGATACCCTTTTCTGCTTTTTAGAAGAACATGAAGTACTGCTCTCTTTTATATGATAACTTGAGATATTTAGAAATAGCTTTCATGTTTCCTCTTAGGGTTTTCTATCAAAACCTAACCGTGCCATCAGATTTTCTTCATGAAACAATTATTTCATTTCTGACTCTGCTTGAATAACTACTTCACATCCCAAATACACACAATATTTACATTCTACAAAGTTTAAGTTTCTAATAAATTAATCTTTACATTTTTCCTCCTAACTTCCTTTTTTCCATTAATATTTTTGAGTTCTAGATATACAAATATTAAAAACACACCGTCCCTGTCTCCGAAGAGTTTAAAGTCTAGTGGAGGATCAGAGAGACATATGATACAGTGCAGCAGAAGGATATTATGTGGAGTAGGATTGTAAGGGGAAAGGCTTCACAGACAATTAACACTTGTTTGTGCTGAAAATCGAAGTTATAGGGAAGAGTGGATTGTGCCCTGGGTGAGGAGCCTGAAAACCTGCATTGCAGCCCTGTCACTTAACATATCTCCCACTTGCCTCATCAATAAAACAAAAATTATAATTATAGCTGAATTATACCTTGGCTGCTTATCTCACCTGCTTATCTTGGAGCTTGCCTTATATCTTATATCTTACTTGCTTAGCTTATCTGGTTATTATTAGGATCATATGAGATATGCATGTAAAAGTACTTTGCAAATCTTAAACTGCTATCTGATAAAATGAGTATATTATTTAGGAAAAAGTTAAAATCTTACTTCTTTTATTCTGAGACCTTTTCTCTCTACATTTCTCATCCAGGGGTTCATGAGAAAATGATTGTCCTAACACATCATTGTATGTAATGAAATGACTTACCTCCTATTCACCTAGAATGGTACTAGCTATTTTTCATCATTGATATAATTGAGAAAATAGTTACTTAAATCATTTTTTCTGAGAGAACCCCATTTGAGAAAGGTTGCGATACATCTCAGTTTCTTGTATCTTTTCTTGTCAAAAATTAACAATATAGAGAATGTAAATATTTTATGTATTGGGGATTTGAAGTAGTTATTCAAGTAGAGTCAGAGACCGTTGATCTCTTTTCCTTCACTGATATTGTCCTCCATTCTTCCTCACCATTTGCTTCCACGCACCCACATCCTGGGCCTTGTCATTACCACTACTGCAACCCCTCATACTCTCCTTTCTGAGCATCCCACACTCTGACCACTATCTACATGTGGTAACTCCAACTGCAATAATTCTTCAATTTCGATGGAACCTAAAATATATTGATTCTACTGTTTTTCATTGCCCCTCATCCAAACCTCCCAATATGAGCAGTTCCCTTACCAGCTTAGACCCCATAGTTCATCACTATCATTACTCCTTTGCACATGCCCTAAACTTTGTGGCTCCTTACATCTAACAAACTGCAACCCTGGTTACTCCCATTCTCCACCTACTCACATCCTGACACATAGCTGAATATAACTAGAGAAAAATGGGACCATGACCACTGGTCTTGCTCTCAATTCATGACTACTAACCTCAAGTGCTACATAGCTGCATTTCCTTAGACCATCCTCTTTTCCTCTCTCCAGCCTCTAAAACTTCATTCCCCATTATTGTTTTTAGGTGTTGACCTTGCTTTCTTAATTAAGAAAACAGGATCAAGTGATCATTTATTCCAATATATGTTCTTATATTTAGCCCTCCCTACAAGAAAATGCCATAATAGCAATGGTTTGGTCTTTTTTTTTTTTTAACAATATATGATTTTGAAACTCATGACTTTTTTTTTTTTTGAGACAGAGTCTTGCTCTGTCACCCTGGCTAGAGTACAGTGGCATGATCATAGCTCACAGCAACCTCAAATTCCTGGGCTCAAGCTATCCTCCTGCCTCAGCCTCCCAAGTAACTGGTACCACAGGTGTGCACCACTACACTCAGCTAATTTTTCTATTTTTAGTAGAGACGGGGTCTCACTCTTGCTCAGGCTGATCTCGAACTCCTGGGCTCAAGCAATCCTCATGCCTCGGCCTCCCAAAGTGCTAGGATTACATCATGACATTTCTTCTTGCAAGTCTAAATATATTACATCCATTGTTCTTTCTTTTTCATGGAATTCATGGAGGCCATGGCATTTTACCTAGACTTTGAAGGAATATTAGGATTCTCATAGAGAGATAGGGAAGATTTCCAGATAGAAGAGATGAGCAAAAACATAAAAGCAACAGAGGGTGAAGTGTTTAGGAAATGGTGGTTAACTGTTAAAAGAACAAAATGAGGCTGTTAAGTCCAGAGTCCAAAGGGTCTAAATTTTGACCCAAGGAATTGGCACTCTGGGAATGAATGCCAAATTTAACAAATTAACTTCTGGAGTTGTGATCTTCACACTGGGTTCAAGGGTGAAGTAGGGGAGAGTCTTGGGAGGAGGTGGAAAAAAGGAGTTATGGTCTTATCTTACAAGGCAGTGTTCAGAGCAAGCTAGCTCTCCTTGCTGGCCTGGAACCTCCCATTGGGTATGCCTGGGGATGCTCATTCACCTGTTGCACTACACTACTCTGCTATACGTGAATGTTCTCAGTAAAGCACTTTACAAATATTAGTAGTTAGTTTGATTTGGCTACTTCAGTTTACTATTGTCTTACCCCTTATTTCTAGGGGTAAGGCACTGTGCTAAGTTGGTGGGAAATACAGAAATCAAGAGAACATGAAGACATGGCCCCCTCTGTAAATAACAAATGGTTTAGTGGAGGAGAGTGTCAAAACAAAGCGAACCCTAACCTCAGGCAGAGGATAACATGGTTTATAGCAGAGACAAGTAGTGCTGTGGGCCCAGTGGCTAAACCTGGCTTGGCCGAGACACGAAGTCTTTTGTAGACATCATTTGACCTAGGCTTTGGGAGATTAACAAGAATGGATATAGAACATCCTATATTGTTTTATACTATTTTATTGTATTCATTATAGTATAGCATATTAACTTTTTTAATGCACTTGTCATTCATTTCAGTCTCACTATAGCCATTGGAGTTGGGTTCTAAAGTTGCTATTTTCCCAAAAGATATAAGTGGACACAGAGGAAGAGATGTGGAAACAGAGGCAGAGATGTGCAGATATGCTGGGCCAGGCCACACAAGAGTCTCAAGCTGACTATTGCACAATTGAATTTTGAAAACAGCATTGTTCATGAAAACTCAGCTTGAATTTTATACTTGTGTTAAGGACCCTGGCAATCGTCAGCAACCTTACATTTGAGAATTAGAGTCTGTTCAACAGAGAAATTGTTGGGAAAAAAGGAGGAGGCCTGGATGATACCTTTGAAACTACACTTAATTGCACATCTTTGACTTAGAATCAATACATCATGATTGAGGCCTCTCTGAAAATAAAGAGATTCTTAAAGTTGTCTATTTTTGTTCTTCGCAGGCACCTAAGAAGAAAGGCTTTACTCGAAGAGCAATTTCTTTTCTAAACCTGAATTTATCGTAAACATCCTTGTCCTCTTGCCTCCGCATTCCTACCCCGTGGTGCAGTTTTCTCTCACTCCCTTTTGGCTAAGTACCATTTTCTGGTCTGAAATCCATCCCATTTCCATCCATATGTCCATTATTTTCTATTCCTCTTGCTCTTTTCCCATGATAATTTTCCCTGTTACAATGATCTATTTCATTTTATCCAAATTTTGTATTCCAACTAACCTTAGCCATTTGGTAAGCATATTTTTGTGACCTCTGCTTTTCATATTCTACAACTGTGCCTCGTTTCCTATAGAATAACTCACAGCAATATAGTATAATTCATTATCAGTCATCTCATTTTCCTGACCTCTAATATTTAACAGAACCTAGTACAATGCACGGTGTTAGAAATACTCTAAGATTTGTTAAACGGATGACTGTATTAATAAGTTACAGATTATATCTTGTTAGCAATGCTTATCTCTCCTAATGTTGATTATTTCTATGCATTTATTTTACCGTGGTGATTTCTTTAAATGAACATAGTCATAGAGAGCTTGGCTGTTCTCTTTCCTATTGAATATTTATTTCTACATCACAATATACTCCATCACTTTCCTAGTACATTGTCTAGTAGAAAAATAACAAATGTGAAAAAGAAATTTAAAGCAAAGTAAAATATATATTACCAGCTTTTTGGTTATCCATTAATGTGAATTCTTCATATTATAGCAATAAAAGTATCTGTGTCATAACATTTCTCTTACTTGGAAAAAAGCACTCATGCTTCCATCAAGACAAGTTCTAATTGAAATTATTATTAAAAGTGAGGTATATTTACTTTGTTCCAGAGAGTTTAAAGTAAAAGCCTCATAACATTTTATTATTTAAGGACATAATTGTTTTATTGGTATGTCATAGAAAGTAGCATATAAGAAACCAAGTATTAGTATATGATTCAGGTTTTTTCTAAGACAGTTTTAAATTTAACTTAATAAATTCTTTTACTATTAAATATATGACTGTCTCAATTGATTTTAGCTATAGTACATTTAAATCTTAATTGACTGAAACCCAGTTAGTTAGATCCTTCAGTAGACTGGATAGAGCAAATGCCCATCTTCCCTAAAACCAGAATCACTAGCACTGCTGAGATGTATGGGTCAAAGGCATTAGCTGTTTTTTTTTTTTTAATTTAATTTAATATTGAGAGAGAAAAAGAGACCCAAGAAAGAGAGTGATTCTTTTAACCTGAGAATCTTTCCTTTCACTCACGATTTTAAAGATCTAAACAAAAACTGTTTATTAGGTAAATCTTAAATTAGAAAATTAAACTCACTATACTACTTTTTTCCCTGAACATTTTGCCTAATCAAAATTTTAATGTAACTTTTACCAGATTTTGCTTCCAAAAATTGTGCTTTTATGATAGATGCAGTCTATTTTAATATTAAACAAATCTAGTATACTTTTTTATTTTAACAGTAGGAATACATTCTTAAAAAATTGAAAATTATTTTATCATCATACCTGTTGAATTTGCTTTAGTTTTCAAAGGGTGATGAATTTGCAAATCTTCTAAATGAATCAGAAATTCCTAAATTCTTTAACTGAGTCTCTTAAAAATCCACAGTACCTCTGTGTCCAGACAGGGCTGTCCCTTGAATTACTGTAGCAATTTAAGCAAATACAATCTGCTTGGAAAACACTTGGGTTGGATTAAAATTATGCATTTCTTCTCATTATACAAAACTTTGTGGATTCAAATTAAGATGCTTGTGTTCTTCGTCAGCTTTATGTGGTTTATTTCTTTCTTTTCCCCTTAATTTTGGTTTGGGGTGTGGCAAGAATTTCCTCTAATATGAAAGACAAACAGAACTAAATGAAACAGAATGTACTGATTACTGTTTTTATTTTCATTTTCATGCCAAAGAATTCTTCAAATTAAAGTCCACTGTGAGAGGGAGCCTAGTGTCTCAGGAATTTAAGGTGGAACTCAAAATTTCTTGAGTCTCTCAGTTGTTCAACTTTTATGTTCACATCAGTGCTTCCCTCTGTTAAAACAAAGAATCAACATTAGAAATGTATAGCATTTCACATTTAGTTTATTTTTTAAATGCAGTAGATTGTCATGGGTTGCACAAATTAAATATATGACTTTTCCATATGAAGACTTGTACCTTCTTTTCCATCAGCTATCTCCTTTCTCACCTTTCTCCCAAATATACCCACTTCTAATAACCTTTGAAATAAAAATTAATGTCTTGGTTCTGGAAGTCAGTGCCTTGCACTCAGAAGGTATATCTCCAATTTGTCTGTTTTTAGTGTTACACAAGAATGTATTTAGTATTAATTTTATAATATTGACAATGAAAACCTTCTGTTGCCAAGTAACTATCGTGTTTATTTTACCAGACTTAGAAAATTCCCTTATTTCACTGAGCTCTCTCTCCTGAAGAATAACAGTTAACTGCTTTAAATGGTAAAATTTTTATTCTAATGTTTTCATATTTTAAACAATTGACTTGTGTCTCTTGGCAGTGGACTGTGAGTTCATTTTGCAGGGATTCTTTTAAGCTTGTGCAAACAAATTAAGGTAAAGTAAATCCTGGATTTGTGTTTGTTTCCTTAAAACAGTGTTTTCCATTAAGTTTTTACAAAGAATTCATAGGATTTATTTTGTTATATTTCACATTTAAGAAAAGTATACAGTGTTTCAAGTGATGCTTTGACAGTATTGCAAAAATCTAGTCTATTATTTGAGACATTGGTATGTAAAACGTGGCAGGCAGACCACATTTGAGCCAAGATTCCATCGTGTTACTGATCTTTTCCATATGTTTTCTGTTAGTCTTTGTTCCTAAGTCTCAGGCTTCCACACTTAGGAAAAGAAAGCAAATTTGTGTACTTTTTCCAAAAAATTATTTTACATGCTTTCATGGTTCTTTTGGAAGATTAAAATCAACAACTTGATTTTTATGTAATTTCTCATTGACTTTGTGATTTGAACTTATGATAGTAATTATGTTCATTTTCCAACAAATATGACAAAAAAGTTTATCAATAGATAACCAGAACACACAGAATTGAAAATATCTAGAAAATTTAAAATAGGTTGAGCAGTGCCCGGTAGATTTAAGTTGGCAGAGGATGGTAATGGGGGAGGTGGTGGTTAGAGTCAGGCCTTAAAGGAAAAAGCAGGAGCTATGAGTGATAGTTTGTCAGAGTTCACTGTTTTAGTTAGGTGGTCATAATTGTAGCAATTGCCTGGGTGCAGTGGCTCACACCTGTAATTCTAGCACTCCGGGAGGCCAAGGTGGGAGGATCACTTGAGGTCAGGAGTTTGAGACCAGCCTGAGCAAGAGTGAGACCCAGTCTCTACTAAAAATAGAAAAAATTAGCCATGCGTGGTGGTGTACGCCTGTAGTCCCAGCTACTTGGGAGGCTGAGGCAGGAGGATTGCTTGAGCCCAGGACTTTGAGGTTGCTGTGAGCTAGGCTGATGCCACGGCACTCTAGCCCAGGCAACAGAGTGAGACTTTGTCTCAAAAAAAAAAAAAAAAATTGTAGCAATTGGGGAGATAAGTCAGTTGAATCGATGAAAAGTCTAAATTATATGTTGTGATTATAATTTGATTGAAATAGATACAGTATCTCAAAGTTGAATGAAATAGTGCTGGCCAGGAAAGGCCCTCCTGAGATCTGCTTAATTAATGTAATAAGCATAATGATTTTTTATTCATTTATTCCATTCATATTTATTGAGCACCTACTTTGTGTAAGGCAGTTTTAAGGTGCTGGGGACTCAACAGTGAAAGTCTGTGTTGTCATAGAGAAGGAAAACAGAAAATAAGTATAAATAAGCATAAAAAACAATATAAACAGTGTGGAGTGCAATGAAAGAGAATAAAGTAAGGTAGAGGGATAAAAATGAATGAGGCACAGGGGTTCGGATCAACAGTTCAGGCATTGCTGTACATGTGGGACTGGAATAGAAAAGTTATTGTATGGCATATGGTGGGAGCCAAGTGTCTCATTATTAGAGTGGTAGTTACAGATAAATAAGTGAGGTAAGGTGGTGAGAATGATCCATGTGATAATGAATGAGTTGACGATGTCAGCATGAACTCGTATTTAGCTTCATATAGTTACAGATGGTTAAAATAGAAATATAGTTATGTGTATATATGATTAGTATACACACTGTCCTCACTCTGTTGGCTGACAGGGCCTAGAAGTGGGATCACTCCAGCAGCAAAGGGCACAGCCAGTGCCCAGATCTTGGTTTCTGATATCATTTTCAGTAAAAGGAACCAGGGCTTCTCCTTGGAGAACTGGCTGATTCCAGGAGGGCTGGGGCAGAGAAAGTACAAGGTGGGCCTGGAGCATTGTGTAGCACCAGACAAAGAAAGGGGTCTGTCTTTATCATAGAATCCTCTTATACTTTCCTGGATTAAACGTAAGCCCATTATCCAAAGTGAGGTACCACAAGATCGAAAGAATGGGCTCCACTTGTACTCGCCTTCAAATTGGTACTAACTAATGAACACTAGGATGCTCACATGGCAGTAATACTCTCCAGGGATTAGGGGGATGGGGGATAAACCCACAGCTAACGGACACGGGAGCATTGTAGGGGGGAAGGGCATGCCTCTAACCCTCGCTTGGGTGAGGCAAAGACATAAAGTGTAACCATAATGTTTGTACCCTCATAATACCCTGAAATAAAAATATATAAAAAAAAGAAAGGGATCTGGGAAGTCTCTGTACCCACCACTCAATTTTGCTATGAGCCTAAAACTGCTCTAAAAAGTAAAGTCTATTAATTTTTTAAAAGGGAGAGGCAGACACTATTTTAGATAGTTCAGATATTTAGAACTGAATATAGTGAGGGAGCAACCCAAGTTTTTCAGAGGGGCAAAAGGCCAACTTGGCTGGGGCCTAGTGATCTAGGAAGAGTGGGTAGGAAGTGTCCTCACAGGCAGCCAGTGCCAGCGTCGAGGCAGACGTGCTTGGAAGTATCTGCTTCTCGGCGTTCTGAGTGGAATCATGTTTGTGAGGCAGATGTAACACTTAGCTGATGAGTTACTTCTATCAGAAAGGCCATTTGGGTAGACCTATAGAAACAGTCCGAACACTAAATGCAGTCCATCTCTTTGTGTATCTACTACTACAGGACCATAAGGAGCAGACACAGCTAAACTCATGGCCTACCCTCACAAGTTTTCTTTTCCCTCATTGTTCACTTTTTCCGTAAATGGTGCCCCCATTCCAGCCCCAACCACTCTTGAATAAACCAGAAGTTCAAGAGTCCTCTAAATCAGTGATTTCCCAAGTGTAGTAGGAGGTCTGTTGACATCGGAATTACTAGGGCTGCTTGTTAAAAATTCGGGTTCCAACGTGTCTGTGACCTAGACCTACCTAATTAGAACCTATGAGCACAGACCTAGGAACTTAAATTTTTAACAAATATCCCAGTTGCCACCAGAACGTAAGAACTACTACTGATCTAAATACTTCCTCTCCCTGACTTTCAAATTGGATCTGTTGCTGAATCCTTTGTTTTCTACAGCTAAATACTAATATCTTTCTGGTCTGTCCGTGTCTCAGCTCCATGGCTACCATCATTTGTCACCCAGATGTTCTCAGTAAGGTCTTGACTGGTCACCCTGTGTTCACATATCCTTCTCCAACCTATTTTTCTTCTTATTCTATATAAAAATTAATCTATCTGTACAGTGTTTCTGCTTAAGATCCTCCAGTGGTGCTTCATTTTTTAAAAATAAATTCCAAATAGTGACCTTCCAGGTTGAGGAGGATCTGACCTTGGCCTACCTCTTGCCCATTCTTGGAGTGTTCAATTGTGCTGTTTTCTGGTCTGTACCCACACTGGCTTCTATTTGAGGCTCACACTGCCATGTTCCTACCTTACTATGCACGAACTTCTCCCTGTGATGAGGATGCTAGGTCTCTCTACTTCTCAATCTTGTTGCTATCTAACTCCAATCTTTCAAACATAGCTTATCTCAGTTGTAATCAATTATGAATGTAATTACGTGTCCGATTTCTCTCAGACACTCTCTATGAGTTGCCATGCCTGAAATTGTCTGCTCATAGTGGGTGCTCAGTAAATATTATTTGAATGAATGAATGTATAGTACCCTTCGATGCTCATCCTCTTCTCCATTTTCTGAGTATTTTTCTAATTTTTTGCCTGTTGAAGAAAAGATGCCCCTAGACAACTACCTCTGTACCAATCCAGGGGTTAATCCCCTTCCTGTCAGCTCCCTAACCATACCTGGTCAGCTCCTCGGTGGGCCTCATGTGCTCTGTATGCATAACAAACTTAACATAAAAACATGAATACAGAAACACTGAAAAAAGAAGACAGTCTGTGAGTGGTTGGCTAAAGTCTACAAAAGAGAGAGTAGGGAAGGAAGAAATGACTAGTTCTTACCCTTAACTCAGCATCTGAATCACTTGAATATAATCTTGTCATTTTTTATGAATCCTTCTAGAGATATTTTATGCATATAGAAGGAAAGCAAATATATATATTTGAAAATATTATTTCTCACAAAGAATTCTTGCATGAAATTTGAGATGTTTCTACTCTTCCTAAAATAGATAATGATGCAGCTAATAACCTTTTATAAGTGCGCACGTGTGCTAGTGTTGGCAAGGTATCAATCATCAGGTACTGGTATAATCACTCTCCTCAGAGGCCCTTCCATGCTGCACTCCCACCTGTTAAATCCTTCTGGTACCATTTATCAGGTTTTCATCTTTTGCTGATCTGGTAGGTTAAAATGGTGTATTGTAGTTTGAGTTCTTATTTTTCTTATTGTGAGTCTGGTTGAATATCTGTTTTACAGCCATGTATGCTTCTTTTTCTAGAACTATCTTTATTACCTTTTTTCCTACTGTGTTGTAGGTCTTTTGCTTAATGGCTTTTAGGAGTTCTTTATGTATTAAGGAAACTACATGCTATATGTATTATTTTCCAATTAGTCATTTGTCCTTTGATTTTGCTGTTGATGGTTTTGCTATGAAGACTGACTTTTTGTAACGTTGAGTTTATCCATCTCTTCTTAACATTCTCCTGGCTCTTGTATTACAGTTACTTCTAGATTATCAGAAAAATTCTCCCATGGTTTCCACAGTTCATTCTAGTACTGTTATGATTTCTTTGTTTTTTTGAATATTTTGCATTTGAAAATCTGGTATGTTCAGAATTTACAGTACCTGTTATAAGGTGTAAGGTATGATCCCATGGAACATTTTGCTGCTTGCCTGTCCAAGTATCCCAACAGCATAAATGGAATAGTCAGCATTTCCGCTATGGAATTGAAAATGCTCATATACTAGTTTCTGTAACAATTGAGGGTGTTTCCCAGCATTGTACTCTTTCCCTTTGACCTGCCTGCCAGTTCACGCACCAGCCCTTGTGACTTTAATTCTTGTGTTTTGAATATCTGATGGGCCGTGCTGCTCTTATCACTCTTCTTTCTCAGAATTCGCTTAACTTTTCTCACTTGGTATTGCTGCTGCTAGTGCTGCCACCTTGTTTGGTTTTACTGATCTGCATAGTTCCTTTTCTTAAATATTTTCCAATATTAAAGCTATCCATCAGTTTCCTGTTGTGGGTAATTTCTTCAGTTTACTAATTCTTTATTTTTATGTGATAGACTCATCAATGATGTACTTCATATATACAAAAATAAATACAATGATTAGCTATAAGATACTAAGATTAATGACACAAATACCTGTTTACCTACCATCCAGCTTAAGAAATAGTACATCATTAATGCCTCTGATGACCCTCCCACTTGTTCCTCTCCCTTGCAGCCAAAAGGAACCACCATTTTGAATTGTTTATGTTTAATATTCCCTTCTCATTTGTACTACATGTGTATGGATTACTTAATTTTGTGCGTTTGAATTTTATATAAATGACGTACTACCGTAGGTATTCTTCTGTAATGTGCTTTTCTCAACATTGTGGTTCATTCATTTCAGTGTTGTATAGTATTCCATTGTGTGAAATTATTGGAATTTAGGTATATTTTTTGCTATTAAAAGACATTTAAATTGTTGCCAGTTTTTGCTATTATGACAAATAATGCCATGAACATTCTTGAACATGTCTCTTGGGGAATGCTTGCATGGGTTTCGTTAGAGCATATACTGTATACCTGTGGATAGAATTACTGGTCAAAGGGCATCACTTTCTTCAACTTCACAAGATGACAAATTTGTTCTAAAGTAGTTATACCAGTTTACATTCTCACTAAGAGCAGACAAGGCTACACTTGTTTAGCTCTCATTAATATTTGGTATTCACTAAACTTTTCATAATTTTATAGGTTTTTAATGGCATTACATTGTGATTTTAATTTCCACTGGCCTGGTTACTAAAGAGATTGAGCATCTTTTCAAATGCTTTTCAGCCATTTGGATTTTCTCCTCTAAGATATGTTGTTGATGTCATTTAGTCATTTTTCTATTGTGTAATTTATTTTCTTTTTAATTTTTATGAGTTCTTTATATATGATTGTGATATTATGATATAGATAGATAGATAGATAGGTTTTCATCCACAGTTCCTGGTTCATAACTTCCATACCCCTTGTTATAATGTTGGGGCACTTTAGGCCTCAGCAAACAGAATCTCTCTCTCTCTGACCTTCTTCTGCCCTTCTTTCTCCTGTTCAAGGCAGGACTCTAATCTGCTTGTGGGTCCTAAGACCCTTTATTCCAGAGAGGATCCTACTCCATACCCTGGAGTAATGCTTCACATAGAGGCCAAGAAGAATCTGAACAAACAGGCCTTGCTGGTTTTCCCCAGTGTGTTATTATGAGATTATACCCTTTTTACCAATCACATTTCTACATGGTTGTCAATCATGCCTATGGAATGAAGCCTTCATAAAACCCCAAAAGGACAGGGTTCAGAGAGCTTCCAGATAGCTAGACATGTGGAGGTTCCTGGAGGGTGACGCACCCAGAGGGAGGACATGGATGCTTTATACCCCTTCCCCCATAAATCACCCTATGCACCTCTTCATCTGTATCCTTTGTACTATCCTTTATAATAAACACGTAAATCTAAGTGTTTCCCTGAGTTTTGTGAGCTACTCTAGCAAATTAGTTGAACTCAGAGGAGGGGGTCGTGGAAACCCCAACTTGCCTAAACTTGTGACTGGTGTATGAAGGGTGCACTTTTGGGGACTGAGACCTCAATTTGTGGGATCTGACACTATCTCCAGTGTTGGAATTGAATTGGAAGACACCTGGTTGGTGTCTGCTACAAAACTTCTTGCTTGCTTGGTGGTGGGGAAAACTCCTCCCCCACGTTTGGTCATAGAAGTTGTCTTCTGTGTTGATGATTATTGTAGTGTAAAAGCAGAGAAACAACAGTTTGAGTTTTTTCCAAACAATTATAAATACCAATCACTGTTAGTTATACATGTGACTGTTATATTATAGTTTTTCAGTTGATTCTAATGGATTTTCTTGGTACATGTGGATCATATGCAAATGATAATTTTACTTTCTTCTCTTTAATTGCTTTTAAGGAAATAGCTCTTTATTTAAAAGACATTTTGCAAATCTTTAGTATCTAGATAGTTGGACTATTGGTTGTTCTTTTTCCCAGTTAGCTCCCATAAACCATGAGATAAGAGTACATTTCAAATTAACAAGGCACATGACAACAAAACTAGCAAACATCGTAGAAACCTCACCAAATAAAGAGGGTTGGGTACAGAAAGAAGAATTTTTAAAAGCCAGCACACTACCAGTCACAGACTGCAGAGGAAGCAAGAGAGGACTCAGGCAGGTGAAGCAGCCATTGCTCTCCATCCCCACAGAAGGAAAGTTCCAAAATAATATGTATAATTTAAAAATAGTTGTCTACATAATTGATTCAAAAATTCTTCTTCATTGACTGATACTAAGTACAAAGTGATAGCATTTTTAGCATTAGCATTTCCAGGAGTAGGAAAGGGCAATAAGGTGCATTTCATTTGGTAAGATGATTGGGAAAATATTATTTTTATTGTTTGGGGAGGTGCATATAGAAGTAGACCCTCTAATATGTGGAGTGCATAATCCATTGTGTGAGTTAAATGGACAGGAAAAAGATACAAAAAAAATTTTGGACTGAAAGGTTTCATGGTATTGATTTATTTGTTCTTATTTGATTTTTTTTTTTTTTTTTTTTTTTTTTTTTT